>NC_092824.1:5577500-5877500 GCF_023375885.2 Dermacentor andersoni | reverse complement strand
ATCCACTCTCCGCTTTAGTAATACAACTGAATTATTTGTAAAATAGAGTCTATGATGATACCATTCGCTTCTCTTGTATGTCCAAATTTTTTCGCACTGATACACCGTTTACTGCTTGCTTACTGACACGAATGCCTTGATTGCCGAGACATCATTCGAAGCAACACGTCTTGCTGCATCGCAAAAAGTTGCCCCAAAGAAACACAGCACAGCCAGAGCGAAGAACGTTTTTCTGGTCACAATTAAAACGTGCACCCAAGCAAGAAAGTAACGATCACAGGTAGGGAGCGACTGCTATTGCCTCGAACGTTTATTTCCGTATTTTAACAGAAGTTCTTGTATCGGATACAGTATGCTCTCAAGCCAATACAAGCGTCAATACAAGTGCGCAACTGAACGCAGTTTTATTCTACGCTTTTAACGCGAGTGAGCAAAAGGTTACGATCAAGCCGATCGCGCTACGACTGGAACCGATCTGAAAAGATAGGGTGATCCCTTTCCCCATTCATGCGTCATTTTTGCTCCAAGACGTTGCATAGTGGTCTTTTGAAACAATATTTCTGTTCGCGACACCGGCTTACCTCACATCATTTTAACACCTACGTTATGCAAACCAAATAAGATTAAAATGGGCTTACCTCATGAGCAAGTTACAAGTGCGCGTAGACTGTTGAACACCCGTTGAGAGCAAGCAGGCTATCCGTGTCCAAGCGCATACGTGCACCCAAACACAGGACAACTTCTTCGATGCGGCAGCGTGCAGAGTTTTGTACACGAAGTGAAAGACATCCAGCGCAAATATCTCCGCGCGATGACGGCAAATGACGAGCGCACAAGCGTACAAAACACAGCGACAAATTCGGAACTTTGCCAATTCGAACGTGCCGAGACCCAAGCAGCGTAACCATCCATCGTTTCTGTTCTTCGCTCCCGATGCGTCAATCTCTCTTCCTTGGAGTCTTGCTCCACTCTTGAGTACCAATCAAGAGATATTTACGGCAAATTAACAACTTTTACAACACGACACGAAAAATTCCGGCTGCCCACACATGTGCAGCTCGGCCTGCCACTCCTAACGGACGCGCAGCGCGCGCTGCCCTCTGGTGCCGCACTCTGTGAGCGCGGAGAACAGAACTGAATCGGTTTCGTTTTCGCATTTGTGCTCTAGTTGCTGGAACTGCAATATAATTGCTTGACAATTAATTGATTTATAAAAAAGGAGAACGCTTTCTCTCCCACAAATTAGTGCGTTTTATACAAAGGGAGAGAGAATGCAATAAGCAGAAAGGCAGGAGGGTCAACCAAAGCGTTCGCTACTTAAAGCCCCTCAATCTTTCAAAAGTAGCGCCATTCTTAGATCTTTCCGCCACCCCGCTCACCCTGGCGCGTCCTCCTCCACGCTTCCTGTCGCCCCAGCCTCCTCCGCTCCCCCATTGGCCAATCTGTGTCACGTGGAAGCGGGCGCCGCGCTTTTGTATATTTTTTTCTTTCCAGCGTGGAGCAGGCGCCGCGCTTTTGTATATTTTTTCTTTCCAGCGCGCGCCGACCTCCATTGTTGGGCCTGCGCGACGAAAGTACGGCAGGCGGACTGACGGAGTGCGTTAGCGTAATAGAATGTGCAGGGCCGAGAACTTAATTGCGATGCCATGCTGCTGCACCTTCGGTTGCCACAACAGACACAGCGAGGGCAAAAAGCTTTTTGCTTTGCCGTGCGGCGGGCGCAACGCAAAAAGAAGTGTGGATTCGCAGGATCGGGCGGGCTGACTTCGAGGAAGTGGCAAAGAGCGCACGGCTTAGTGAAGTAAGGGCCACGGCTACTCACAACCTCTTATTTTGAGCCTAGTTCACGCCTTCCGCTTCGAAAAAGTGGGTGTTCATGCTCTGCGTGGTTTTTAGCGCGTTGTTTGACTTTCTTTTTTCGAATGTGCTCTCTTTGTTTCGTGTAGTATCGTCTTGCGGTGAAATGCACGCATCTGCAGCTGGCCTGTGACATAAAAGCGACTTTATTCAGGGTGGGTTTTGAACTCCACCAAAAGTTAGCACATTCTCAACGCTATTGCAAGGCTCACTATTACTTACGATGAAGTCTTTTAGCTTCGAATGTACGCCCGCATGTATTGATTTGGTTTGTGGTGATTAATGTTTTTAACGTTCCGAAGCGACTAAAGCTAGGATGGAGGTCGTAGTGGATGGCTCCGGATAACTATCTAGCTCGCCTGGGGATGTTTAACGTGCACTTTGATCGTAGAGTCGTACGTGGGCCGGTAAATTCCTCGTTGGCGTTTCATAATACTCGTGCGCTAGTGCTGCTTTAGAAGTTGGCGCCTCGGCGCGATTGTATTTCTTCAATAAATTTTATTTACTAGTGTAACAACTTGTCATTATTTCGTGTTATTGACGGCGCCGTCAGGGCACCAAAGCGGCAACGGCAACACCAAAGCTAGAACCAGCGCTAGATGGGGCTCGCCGAAGCCTGTGCATGCCACGGGGGTATAAGATCGCGGACAGCCAATTTTGTATGCGAACACTCCCTGCGACGTCTGCATTAGTGTAATGTTACGTGCTCTTCAGAGGCTTCCGTTAGCCATTACATGTGCCCTCCTGTAGCAGTACTTGTAAAAAAAAAAAAACAAGATATCGTCACGATTACCAAAGCACCCCGCAATGAAAAAACGGCCCTGTTGCCAGGCATTGCTGACCGCACACAGCCGGAATCTCTCACGCGCCGACCGAACAAAAGTGTCCTGCAGGTACGTGAATGAACCTACGAAACCACGTACGCATACTTTCACGCTGTCAACACCTGAAACATTGGTAATTACGCGCGTGTTTGAGTACACCGCGTGCTTGCGTCGTGTTTCGGCAACACGAACTCTCAACGTCGCGCGCTTTACGCCTTAAATACGCCTTGAATAATGGTCATTTTCTCTATTTCCTCCGCAATTCTAACACGAAATTCTAAAGGCCAGTTACCGACTGACGAAGAAAGATCTCGATTGAAAAAACTTCTCCGCAGGGCTCGAACGAACTTTTGTGCGGATTTCCTCCCGTAGCGTGTTAGCCGTCGTCTGCTACGGCAGGCCCACCACCGGCGGCGCCACCGTCGAGGCCGCGCCGAGCGGAGGAGGAGGGAAGCGAATGGCGCTACTTTGGGAGATTGAGGGGCTTTATCGCTACTGGGGTTAGCAAACCCCTGTGCTGCAATGAAGTGCAAAGCAATGCACTGCGATGCGCCCATAATCTCTAGTATAGTGATAATTTGGGCTGGTTGGTGCATGTAATGAACGGGTAAATAATGAGTTGTTTCATAACATTACCCATATATAAAGCACATGGAACTTATGGTGTTGCATTCTAGGTCAAAAAGAAATAAAGCTTGAATCGTTACATCTCGGCACTGGGCATTCTTTCTTTGCGTATTATTTATTTCTTCTTTTTGACAGTACACACAGTACTAGCACGGTAATAGGTCCTTCATCTTCAGTCACCTTCCAGTAGTTTACACACATGTCGGTGCATGTTCGTGTTCTTTATTCTGCCGTACAACAATGAGCGCGCTTACCGGTCTTGTTTCAAGATGAAGCGCCAAATGTTTCCGATTACATCTTATCGCAAGAATTAACACATGAACAGTGAAGATTATGCGTAATCGATTTGTCTCAATGAATGGGCAGTTATTGTCAGAGACGAGATATATTGTAAATATTATGGGAATGAGTTAAACCATCTACATTGCAGTTCAGCAATGCCCTTTGACACTTGGGTTAATTGCTTGCCGCATTCGAAAATTTCATCCGACCGTTGTACTTGGATCTATAGGCCGCCAGACCCCTTCGAGACCATTTGTTGCAAAATATAAACGCCGTTACGGTCATCATACCACTCCCTGCGTTTCGGTACTGATTTAGAGTGCGCACAATTTTTGGCGTATACAGAGCACCAATGTCATTCCCAGTGCACCAGCACCAAAATGCTGCAAGCTTGTTTACGTATGCACGTATGTCCACGGCTCTTTGTTCACTTAAACATATATGCTGTGTTATTAACTACAAAGCGCTTAATTTGAGAACATTGCGAGAACACGCATATATTTGCGCATATGATCAGCGAGGTCCATATACGCGGCAAACTGCGACCGCAATAGAAGATGCGTATATATATTTATACGATGTTATTGCAGCTTTTGGTAGAAGGCTAGCTCTCACATTTTGTACGCATCTTCATAATGCGTATAGTTTGCGTGTTCAATAAAATATTGTTAGCTGAAACTTAACGAGTACGAGCGCTCATTCAGACAGCTTAAATTTTCTCACAATAATACGGATGTTCGCATAACAAAAATACGGAATTCTGTCTGTTTCGTCCAAAACAGTGTATAGCCGTACATATGATTACAGTGAAAATGTCCGTAAAGCTGAAAACGGAGAGCACTTTCCGTATATTAACTGCAGATTTTGCCGTGTTTTTGAAATATGACATAGTTTCCGTATATTTACCTGCAGTTCTCCGTATAATCACGGAAATCCTCTGTATAATTACGGAAATCTTTTACAGTGTAGTTATTTTCCTCCACTGTGAATCAATGTTTTTTCCTGTTCAGATACCTGAGCACTCTCCCAGCCCATTTACTTTGTTCCATATTCCTCAACCGTTCTTCATACTCAATTTTACTGCGAGCTTCCCTCACTTCAATCTAGTCCAGCCCATATCAGCCAGCACCGCTTCATTGGTAGTCTTCCCGTGAGCGCCCAATACGAGGCGACCCACTGACCTTTGGTTCCCGTCGAGTCCTGATTGTACCACTGATTTAAAGCAAACAACCGCATTTCCAAAAGTAAGTCCTGGAACCATTACACCTTTCCACTTACCTCGGAGGACCTCGTACCTATTGTATCCCCATAGCGCTCTGTTCTTCATTATGGCTGCATTTCTCTTCCCCTTTACTGTTATGGTTTTTTTCCTGTGTTTCCATATATATATTGCCTTCGTTTATCCATATACCAAGGTATTCATATTCAGTTACCCGAGGTATTTCTTGGCCCTGTATCTCCACTGTCCACTGCTTTCACTGAATACCATAACACCTGATTTTCTAACACTAAATTTGCAACCCGAATTGTTGCCTTCCTGTCCACAGATATTAGCCAGACGTTGCAAATCACTTTGCTTGTCACCTAGAAACACAATGTCGTCCACAAAAAATAAACCTGGACGCTGCTGCTTTACTACTGTACCCGCCTGTTTGTATGAAAGATAGAAGCCGATATTACTTTCTTCTAGCGCCCTCTCCATCCTCACCATGTACATCAGAAACAGCAGCGGGGATAAAGGGCACCCCTGCCTCAGTCCCTTGTTGATATGAACTTTCTCCTCGCTCCTCATCTCTTCCCATTCAACGCAAACGGCATTTTCTAGGTAAATCTCTTTCAAAAGCTGTAGACACTCGTTACCTAAGCCTTCCCCTTCCAGAACATTCCACAAAATGTTGCGGTCTACGTTGTCGTAGGCTCCTGTAATGTCTAAAAAAGCCACATACCACGGTCTGCTTCCTGCTTTTGATATTTGAATACACTGAGTAAGAACAAACAAGTTATCATCCAAACGCCTACCTATACTGAAGCCATTCTGTAGCTCTCCAAAAATGCGATTATTCTCTGCCCATGCCTGAAGCTTTAATTTGATTGCCTGCATTGCTAGCCTGTATATTACCGATGTAATGGTCAACGGTCCACACGAGTGAATTCTGTCTTTGTTCACTTTACCTTCATAAATTAAATTCATTCTATTTTGTTGCCAACTGTCTGGCATTCGTCTACCTTTTAAAGTTTTTTCCACTGCTTTCACCAGAGCAACCTTACTTTTTGGTCCTAGTTCATTTATCAGCCTAACGGTAGCCTCGTCTAGCTCTGTGGCTGCGCGCTTAGGAATTTTCGCTTCCGCTTTCTTCCAGTTTAAATTTCTCAGCACCAGCTACTTTCCGGGTCTCCTTCATGCTCTTTTTTTCTTCAAATACAACCTCGGCATTGGCTTGGAAAGATTCAGCTGGTACTTTTAGCATGTAATTTATTGCCGCTTGTCCTTCCAGTCTGTTTTCATCTTCGTCTAGGATATGTTGTTGTATTGTTGTTGACTTCCTGGCTAATAATTTTATGTGGTTCCAAAATATTCTAGGTGCGGCCTTCTTTTTCTCACGTATTTCTGACAACCAACGTTCGCTTTCACCTTTTTAACTTTGCTTGCACCAGTATTTGAACGATAGACTTTTTGTCCCGGTATACTTCCCATTTACTAGTTACTTCATCCTGTGGCAACTGCGCCTTCTTTGCCTGCCTGTGCTCTCGAGATTCTTTCTGCCGTTCGGCGATCGCTTCTCGTATCTCCATGTTCCACCAGCTTTTCGGTTTCTCTTTTTCCTTTCCAACGAACATGTTGTTTCTCTTTCCGTATTTCTGTCGTTATTACACTTAGAAGCTCACCATATTCCCACTTTTTACTTGGCTATTTGCCAAGTTCTTCCTCAACTCTAGTGACTATATTTGCTATTTGTTCAGCGCTAAAATTTGGACGGGCCATTTTGCTCTCCTTGCTCTCTTTCCCAACAACATATCCCATTTTCAAAATGATGCGTTTATGGTCACTCCTTATGCTGCTAAACCCTTCCTCATCGACAACCATTTCTCTCAACTTATCATGAATTCCTTGTGTCATCAGACAGTAATAAATGGTCGATTGCCGGTTTCCCACTTCCCACGTGATCTGTCCTTAACATACCCGCCGTGGTTGCTCAGTGGCTATGGTGCTGGGCTGCTGAGCACGAGGTCGCGGGATCGAATCCCGGCCACGGCGGCCGCATTTCGATGGGGGCGAAATGCGAAAACACCCGTGTGCTTAGATTTAGGTGCACGTTAAAGAACCCCAGGTGGTCGAAATTTCCGAATTCCTCCACTACGGCGTGCCTCATAATCAGAAAGTGGTTTTGGCACGTAAAACCCCATAATCTAATCTGTCCTTAACACTTTGGCCCTATATTCACGATAACGAAGTTACGTTGCTCACAAAGGTCTGGCATTGACTTCCCGTTATTGTCGGTATAGCCATCTAAATCCTGTATGTGCGCATTCATGTCACCTAATAGGACAATTTAAGCACCATTCCCGCAACCCTTAATATCAGCGCTTATGCATTCCACTAACTCTTTATTCTTCTCTGTGCAACTTTTTCCGGTCCACAAATACGTAACGCCCAGCCAAGTTTCTTTCCCACTCATTGTACCTGATAACCAAAGATGCTCTTGACATTGGGAATTTACTCCTTTCCCTTTGGCTCCCTGAAGGATGAGCATTCCGACTCCCCCTCCATTTCTTTCCGACTTAGTTCTGTTGCACCCTTCTCAAACATAATTCTCAATAACTGGCGGCTCTTCTGAGTCTCTAAGGTGCGTTTCTGTAACCGCCTATACCCCTATTTGTTCTCTATGTAACTTCTCCTCAATCTCTGCCCACTTTTCCTTTCCTCTGGCGCCCTGCATGTTTATGTAGCCTATTGCATGGCGAGCTCTTTTTCTTGCTTTCCTCCTTTTTCTGTTATCGACGGCGATGCTCCTTTGATGCTCCCCTAGGGGACCTTCTTCATTTCTATCTACTCTGAACTGTGCAGCGGTGGCGTAGAGGTAGAACACCCGCCTCGCGTGCAAGAGGTCCGTGGTTCGAATCCCGGTTCCGCGCAATTTTCCACCGGATTAAAAAAAAAATCCGCGTGTTGATAAAATTGCATAAACAGGCCTGGAGTGTGGCCTGATCCCGGTGACCAGAACCGGTAACGCACTCCCTCACCAGAGCAGGATTGGCCACCCTGGTGCAGAACCTGGCCTCAGCCTCCGATATGAACACAACAATCAAACCCCGGCCCTCAGTCCCCAGCAGCTGCGAAGCAACTGACCACGGGGGCGGTCAGACCTGCGACGCTGCAGAGGGTGCTAAGAATACCTGGCTCCGGACAGGCCGCCATTGGAATATGAACCTGGCAACGCTTAACCCTAGAACGTTATCTAGTGAGGCGAGTCTAGCAGTGCTATTGGAAGAATTAGAGGGCAGTAAATGGGATATAATAGCGCTCAGTGAAGTTAGGAGGCCAAAAGAAGCTTATACAGTGCTCAGAAGCGGGCACGTCCTGTGCTACCGGGGCTTAGCGGAGAGACGAGAACTAGGAGTCGGATTCCTGATTAATAAGAATATAGCTGGTAACATACAGGAATTCTATAGCATTAACGAGAGGGTGGCATGTCTTGTTCTGAAACTTAATAAGAGGTACAAAATGAAGGTTGTACAGGTCTCCTACATCCAGTCATGATGACCAGGAAGTCGAAAGCTTCTATGAAGACGTGAAAACAAAATACACTATACTGATGGGCGATTTCAATGCCAAGGTAGGCAAGAAGCAGGCTGGAGACAAGGCAGTGGGGGAATACGGCATAGGCACTAGGAATAGCAGGGGAGAGTTATTAGTAGAGTTTGCGGAACAGAATAATATGCGGATAATGAATACCTTCTTCCGCAAGCGGGATAGCCGAAAGTGGACGTGGAGGAGCCCGAACGGCGAGACTAGAAATGAAATAGACCTAATACTCTGTGCTATCCCTGGCATCATACAAGATGTGGACGTGCTCGGTAAGGTGCGCTGCAGTGACCACAGCATGGCAAGAACTCGAATTAGCCTAGACTTGAGGAGGGAACGGAAGAAACTGATACATAAGAAGCCGATCAATGAGTTAGCTGTAAGAGGGAAAATAGAGGAATTCCAGATCAAACTACAGAACAGGTATTCGGCTTTAACTCCGGAAGAGGACCTTAGTAATGAAGCAATGAACGACAATCTTGTGGGCATCATTAAGGAGTGTGCAATAGAAGTCGGCGGTAACTCTGTTAGACAGGATACCAGTAAGCTATCGGAGGAGACGAAAGATCTGATCAAGAAACGCCAATGTATGAAAGCCTCTAACCCTACAGCTAGAATAGAACTGGCAGAACTTTCGAAGTTAATCAACAAGCGTAAGACAGCTGACATAAGGAAGTATAATATGGATAGAATTGAACAAGCTCTCAGGAACGGAGGAAGCCTAAAAGCAGAGAAGAAACTAGGAATTGGCAAGAATCAGATGTATGCGTTAAGAGACAAAGCCGGCAATACCATTACTAATAGGGATGAGATAGTTCAAGTGGCTGAGGAGTTCTATAGAGATTTATACAGTACGAGTGGAGCCCACGATGATAATGGAAGAGAGAATAGTCTAGAGGAATTCGAAATCCCACAAGTAACGCCGGAAGAAGTAAGGAAAGCCTTGGGAGCTATGCAAAGAGGGAAGGCAGCTGGGGAGGATCAGGTAACAGCCGATTTGTTGAAGGACGGTGGGCAGATTGTTCTAGAAAAACTGGCCACCCTGTATACACAATGCCTCATGACCTCGAGCGTACCGGAATCTTGGAAGAACGCTAACATAATCCTAATCCATAAGAAAGGGGACGCCAAAGACTTGAAAAATTATAGGCCGATCAGCTTACTGTCCGTTGCCTACAAAGTATTTACTAAGGTAATTGCAAATAGAATCAGGAACACCTTAGACTTCCGTCAACCAAAGGACCAGGCAGGATTCCGTAAAGGCTACTCAACAATAGATAATATTCACACTATCAATCAGGTGATAGAGAAATGTGCGGAATATAACCAACCATTATATATTGCTTTCATTGATTATGAGAAAGCGTTTGATTCAGTCGAAGCCTCAGCAGTCATGGAGGCATTGCGGAATCAGGGTGTAGATGAGCCATACGTAAAAATACTGAAGGATATCTATAGCGGCTCCACAGCCACTGTAGTCCTCCATAAAGAAAGCAACAAAATCCCTATAAAGAAAGGCGTCAGGCAGGGAGATACGATCTCTCCAATGCTATTCACAGCATGTTTACAGGAGGTATTCAGAGACCTGGATTGGGAAAAACTGGGGATAAGAGTAAATGGAGAATACCTTAGTAACTTGCGCTTCGCTGATGATATTGTCTTGCTTAGTAACTCAGGGGACCAACTGCAATGCATGCTCACTGACCTGGAGAGGCAAAGCCGAAGGGTGGGTCTAAAAATTAATCTGCAGAAAACTAAAGTATTGTTTAACAGTCTCGGAAGGGAACAGCAGTTTACAATAGGTAGTGAGGCTCTGGAAGTGGTAAGGGAATACATCTACTTAGGACAGGTAGTGACTGCTGATCCGGATCATGAGAGTGAAATAATCAGAAGAATAAGAATGGGCTGGGGTGCGTTTGGCAGGCATTCTGAGATCATGAACAGCAGGTTGCCCTTATCCCTCAAGAGAAAAGTTTATAACAGCTGTGTCTTACCAGTACTCACGTACGGGGCAGAAACCTGGAGGCTTACGAAAAGGGTTCTACTTAAATTGAGGACGACGCAACGAGCTATGGAAAGAAGAATGATAGGTGTAACATTAAGTGATAAGAAAAGAGCAGATTGGGTGAGGGAACAAACGCGCGTTAATGACATCTTAGTTGAAATCAAGAAAAAGAAATGGGCATGGGCAGGACATGTAATGAGGAGGGAAGATAACCGATGGTCATTAAGGGTTACGGACTGGATTCCGAGCGAAGGGAAGCGTAGCAGGGGGCGACAGAAAGTTAGGTGGGCAGATGAGATTAGGAAGTTTGGAGGGTCAACATGGCCACAATTAGTACATGACCGGGGCAGTTGGAGAAGTGTGGGAGAGGCCTTTGCCCTGCAGTGGGCGTAACCAGGCTGATGATGATGATGATGACCTCCTGAGTGCCCGCGGGCCCCCTAAAAAGCAACAGCGCGACCACCAAGTCGCCAGCCCACTTCTCGTGCCAGCCTGTAATTGAAGTGGATACCGTCTAGTTTAAAACCACCACAACTTTTCTTCTCACTTCCCTGTTTACTTCGACAACCTCGAAGCCTTTCTCTCGGCTCATTTTTCATACTGCCTCCTCAGCAGCCTTTACGGCTCTTTGTACGTGACTGTCACGTACGGGCACCTCCGGCGCCGTGCACACCACGATCTGCACCTGAGGGGATAGCTCGCGCAAGTCGTCCACCCCCTTCCCCAAGCGCTGGGCTAGTCCAGTCCCTTTCCTGTTTAGGACGTCATTTAGCCCACCTGCTACTATGACAAGGTTGCGCACGTGGGCATTTTCCGCGAGCTTTTCTTTGGCTCGCTCCATGACAGAACCCAGTGTCTGCCCTGGAAATGTCCCTACCGCCACTCTTTTGTCGCCCTTCACCCTTTCCACAATTGCTTTTGAGCACCAAGCCAGGTTTGAGTCACCAGCGATAATCACCCTTTCACACTCTCCTTCTTGACATGAAAACTGTTTACAGCGCAAACACATGCAACCACAAAGTATAAGGGACAGGACACAAGCGCTGACTGTCAACTAACTTTTATTAACGGAAGACGGGTGCCTTATATAAGGGGTAAGGCAGAAGTGAAGGGGGAAGGGAGTGATACAATCGGGGAAAATGACGATGCGCATCGATGAACGAACGTGCCAGCATTCAACGCATTCAGACGCGAAGAAACAAGAAAACGAAAAAAAGTAGACAAACACTAACAAAAGGCGAGGGATACTAAGATACAATGAAATCAGTAAGCAGCCGCTTCCAAAAAATTAAGCTCTGCCGCAAAAAGCGATACAGAAGGGGTGCTTACGCACTTGCTGCCATATCTGTGTATGTGGAACGCTTCCAAACTGACGCGCGCCGTCGCGTCGGCACTTTTGCAGAGAATCTTTGTCTCTCCCAAACGAGCCTCGCATCCTGTGCATCCAATCACATGCGCGACCAAATGTGCGTACTTGTCCTTTAAGCTGCTTAAATTTCGGGCATGTTCCCCCAAGCGTCCATTAATGCAGCGGCCGGTTTGGCCGACATAAGGCTTTCCACACTTCAAGGGAATGGCGTAGACCACTCCTGTGGCACACTTGATGAACGGCTTCTCATGTTTTAGCTGGCAACCTCTTTTTTTAGAGTTGCAGATGCGTGGGCACAACTGTGCCAGCTTGTTGGGTGCCGAAAAAACAAAGGAAACACCATGCCTGTTGGCTACCTTCTTAAGACTGTGCGAAGTCTTGTGCAGGTACGGCACAACCAAAGGCTTGTCGGTCTTCCGACGGTCATCTTTTACTCGTGTTCCCAGTTTAGGCTTCTGGAAGAGGGTCTCAGCCACCGCAATCAAAACCGAATGGGGGAACCCCGCCGCCACAAGTCGGCTGGCCTGATTCTCAAAACTTGTCTGCATCAGGTGCGGGCACGACTTCTGAAGAGACGATTCCAAACAGTGCGACGCTATAGCTCTTTTTACAGTTTTGGAATGCGCTGAATCATATGGCAGCAAGTCCTTTTTTGCGCGAGGGAAGTAGCCCCAGCAAACGTGCTCTTCATCAAAGGTTAGTCTCAGGTCTAAAAACTGTAAGGCGTTTGCGTCAGGTAGTTCGTGGGTAAAATTTAGCCCAAGTGCATGCTTGTCAAATGCGTTTAAAACTTCACCTACTGTAGAGAGGTAGGTGAAGGCCGTCTGCTTTTTTAAAAGCACTAAAACGTCATCTACGTATCTAAAAACCTTTAAAACGAACCCCCCCAAGAAAGACCTACCTAAAAATCTATCTACCTTTGCTAAAAAAATATCGCAAAGAATTGGAGCCACGCAGGACCCAATGCAGATACCGTTGCGCTGCAAAAAAGGCAGGTTGTCATAAACAATAAAAGTAGATTTGAGGTAAAACTGCAATAACGATATAAAATTATCTACTGACAAGCCTGTTGAATTCCGGAATGACACTTCGCCGTTTGCTTCTACGCATTCTCTAACAGCCAACAAAAGCTGATCTTGAGGCACAGAATAAAACAAGTCCTGTACATCTACGGAAAAACCAAAGCCAATGTTGTCTGTGCTCTCAAGAAACAGCGCGACATCCGTAGATTTCTTTGTTAAGAACGGATCATCCAAAGCAAGCGTTTTGAGATGCTTTTGCAGAAACCGACTAACGTTAATTTGCCACGAACCTTCTTCACTAACGCTAGTCCGGAATGGAATATCTGGTTTGTGGGTCTTGGCTGTAAAAAATGCGTTTAGGCTACTACCTCTGCTATTAGCAATATCCCTCGCAAGTTTGTCAAGATTTAATTCCCTGCAGAAGTTAATAAACTTGGTCTTGACCCTAACGGCACTCTTCTTAATGGGCTCAAAATTCTTATTGATTGCCACTTGCGCTTTTTCATTGAACATTCCCTTTGGTAGAACAACAAACCCTGTTTCTTTGTCTGCTTGAACAAGCATAAGGTTCTTTCTTTTAAACAAAGAAACCACACCATTTAACACATTTCTATAATTCTGCGCGTCAAGAACGTTTGGTGAGCACTTTCGCAGACAGTCTACACCCTCAAGAAGGCAGCGGTCCCGGTCCTCTTCATTTCTCGCTTTCATGGCCAATTTCCTGTTCGTTGCAATCAGCTCATGGGCTGAGACACCAGGCTCCAAACCATATTTTGGGCCCTTCTGCAGGAGACGTGTTACATTCTCAGGCAGGGAAACATTTCCAAGGACGGTTACACTTCTTTTACTCCCTTGTGTAGTGTCCCTGTTGCCTAGACAAGACAGCAACATGTTCAGAAGGCACCTCCAATGGTACTCCGTGAGTTGAGCAGCTGTTTTCAACAGTGACGCTAGCTTTCTTGCGGCGAGCCATCCGGGGTGGTCAACGTAGCAAAGCAATCGAAGCCAATCTTGAAACAGACGAACTTGCCGCCACAGTTCTGACCGCATTAATCTGCACAGTCTTTTAACGTGTCCCCACGACGGTTTTACAGGGCCAAAGAGAGCACTTACTTCATCTGGGACGAGGCCCTTGCGGATACAGAAGGCGTAGCGCCTTGCCCGGCATGTAGCGTTCACGATGTGGGTCAGTAAAAGGTCAGTGATGCAAGAAGAGGGAAGGACACAGAAGGAAGGGCCCACTGAACAAGAAAGGTACTTCATTAAAACTTCTTTCTGGGCGAGTTGGTGCATACTTGACATGAAAACTGTTTACAGCGCAAACACATGCAACCACAAAGTATAAGGGACAGGACACAAGCGCTGACTGTCAACTAACTTTTATTAACGGAAGACGGGTGCCTTATATAAGGGGAAAGGCAGAAGTGAAGGGGGAAGGGAGTGATACAAACCAGATATTCCATTCCGGACTATCGTTAGTGAAGAAGGTTCGTGGCAAATTAACGTTAGTCGGTTTCTGCAAAAGCATCTCAAAACGCTTGCTTTGGATGATCCGTTCTTAACAAAGAAATCTACGGATGTCGCGCTGTTTCTTGAGAGCACAGACAACATTGGCTTTGGTTTTTCCGTAGATGTACAGGACTTGTTTTATTCTGTGCCTCAAGATCAGCTTTTGTTGGCTGTTAGAGAATGCGTAGAAGCAAACGGCGAAGTGTCATTCCGGAATTCAACAGGCTTGTCAGTAGATAATTTTATATCGTTATTGCAGTTTTACCTCAAATCTACTTTTATTGTTTATGACAACCTGCCTTTTTTGCAGCGCAACGGTATCTGCATTGGGTCCTGCGTGGCTCCAATTCTTTGCGATACTTTTTTAGCAAAGGTAGATAGATGTTTAGGTAGGTCTTTTTTGGGGGGGTTCGTTTTAAAGGTTTTTAGATACGTAGATACCTTTTTAGTGCTTTTAAAAAAAGCAGACGGCCTTCACCTACCTCTCTACAGTAGGTGAAGTTTTAAACGCATTTGACAAGCATGCACTTGGGCTAAATTTTACCCACGAACTACCTGACGCAAAGGCCTTACAGTTTTTAGACCTGAGACTAACCTTTGATGAAGAGCACGTTTGCTGGGGCTACTTCCCTCGCGCAAAAAAGGACTTGCTGCCATATGATTCAGCGCATTCCAAAACTGTAAAAAGAGCTATAGCGTCGCACTGTTTGGAATCGTCTCTTCAGAAGTCGTGCCCGCACCTGATGCAGACAAGTTTTGAGAATCAGGCCAGCCGACTTGTGGCGGCGGGGTTCCCCCATTCGGTTTTGATTGCGGTGGCTGAGACCCTCTTCCAGAAGCCTAAACTGGGAACACGAGTAAAAGATGATCGTCGGAAGACCAACAAGCCTTTGGTTGTGCCGTACCTGCACAAGACTTCGCACAGTCTTAAGAAGGTAGCCAACAGGCATGGTGTTTCCTTTGTTTTTTCGGCACCCAACAAGCTGGCACAGTTGTGCCCACGCATCTGCAACTCTAAAAAAAGAGGTTGCCAGCTAAAACATGAGAAGCCGTTCATCAAGTGTGCCACAGGAGTGGTCTACGCCATTCCCTTGAAGTGTGGAAAGGCTTATGTTGGCCAAACCGGCCGCTGCATTAATGAACGCTTGGGGGAACATGCCCGAAATTTAAGCAACTTAAAGGACAAGTACGCACATTTGGTCGCGCATGTGATTGGATGCACAGGATGCGAGGCTCGTTTGGGAGAGACAAAGATTCTCTGCAAAAGTGCCGACGCGACGGCGCGCGTCAGTTTGGAAGCGTTCCACATACACAAATATGGCAGCAAGTGCGTAAGCACCCCTTCTGTATCGCTTTTTGCGGCAGAGCTTAATTTTTTGGAAGCGGCTGCTTACTGATTTCATTGTATCTTAGTATCCCTCGCCTTTTGTTAGTGTTTGTCTACTTTTTTTCGTTTTTTTTCGTTTTCTTGTTTCTTCGCGTCTGAATGCGTTGAATGCTGGCACGTTCGTTCATCGATGCGCATCGTCATTTTCCCCGATTGTATCACTCCCTTCCCCCTTCACTTCTGCCTTTCCCCTTATATAAGGCACCCGTCTTTCGTTAATAAAAGTTAGTTGACAGTCAGCGCTTGTGTCCTGTCCCTTATACTTTGTGGTTGCATGTGTTTGCGCTGTAAACAGTTTTCATGTCAAGTATGCACCAACTCGCCCAGAAAGAAGTTTTAATGAAACATTCTCCTACCTCGCTCTGCTTCCCTTTGTCCTTTTCCGCGTGATTCGGACTCAACAAGGGGCATTGTCCCCTGGGCTCCTGCTCTTTCCGCGTAATAGGAAACATTGATTGCGCTTTCTAGACAATCACATGTAAGAAGACAGGACAGGCGCAAACTAACAACTGAGGTTTATTCCAGAAAAAACACTTATATATCAGACCATACCAGCGCAGGCGCATCAGGGTATCAGCAGCATAACATATATAAGTGTTATAAGTGATATATAAGTGTATTTTCTGGAATAAACCTCAGTTGTTAGTTTGCGCCTGTCCTGTCGTCTTACATGTGATTGTCTAGAAAGCGCAATCAATGTTTCCTATTACAATGAACCAACTTGCCCAACAACGCATCCTGCTAATCTTTCCGCGTGGCGGCCTCAAGGTAGGTGCCGCTCTTTCCAGCTAAACCTTCATCACCCCGCATGCATTCCACGTATTTCGCGGACCTCCCCTGGCCCTGTTCAGGTTTTCCTCGGCAGCTTCAAGTCTCTTTTCAACTCTCTTCTGTGCATCACGCTCCCTGTTTAGCTCATTTTTGAGCTCTTGCACCTGTTTGAGAAGCTCTTCCTGGAAAGCCTCCATTTTATGCAGCCTAGTATTGACATCCCATTGTGTGGCGGTTGATTCGATGCCCTCTCCATTCTCATCCGTATCCTCATCTGCCTTGAGAGACCCCCCGCGCACTGCTTGCTTTCCCGTCTTTCTCGCCATGTATTGCACGGCTTTTTGCAAATACTGCAATCCTATAATAATGCTACTACTGATGCAAATAATATAATACTATATCAATGCAGAGCACGTGCACTTATCAAAGACCGATACGCACAGGATCCAAATCCTCAAAATGTCGCAAAGCAGCTCTAACCACTGTTTAAAAAACAATCAATGCCGCGGAGACCGAAGGTATGACACGCTCTCGCACGCTCTCAACCACGCGGCCACGCTCTCGCTTTCCTACCAAAACACGCACAGTAAAACCATTAATAGCTTTTTGTCGTGCCACTTCCAAGCTACCATTTAAAGACTACAAACACTCAACGTCCCATCCGGCTGCACGTGTTGGAGCACGTGGCACGAAAGGACGCTCTAACCATCCTGCAAATCAAATGTACACGAAGCACACTCGCGCCCCCGAAATACGAGACAAAAAAAGGAAAGAAAAAGAAAACCACGCACTTACTATTTAAAGGCAAAAAATCAGCAAATAAAAAACAGATGCAAGCTCAAAGCATCCACAAAAACTTATGATTTCGTCGCCGCCACGGAGTACCGAAAAGCACGTCCATTCGCCACAAAATCCAAAACGTTCTCCCATCTGGTGCACGCAGGTTCCACCGCAGCTGCCGAACCCGCAGTGCTGCGTTTTTCTTGCAGCTGATTGCGGCAATGTTTTTTGTGCCTTGCTGCTCTTGGCAGGTGATGTCGAATCTAACCCAGGCCCTAACACTATCGACGATGTGCTCGCTGAACTAAAAAATATATTCGCCGCTCAAACCAAGCTCATTTTCGAAATACAAGACCTCAAAACTCAGATCGATTCCACTGAAGTTGCCATAGCCGGCTTGGCTAAGCGAATGACTAATCTGGAGGCCCTAGAGATGCGAAGTGCGGAAAAAAACGGGAAAATTCAGGAAAAAAACAGGTTTTTTCCCGTTTTTTCCGGCGCAGTTGGAAAAATTGGGCAAAATTTCCGCGGGGAAAACGTACAGAAATAAAGCTTAGGCGACACCCAGCGTTGAATGTGAAACGGAAACACTGAACGCGAAACCGAAACGTCGCACATGATACCGAAACACCAAACGGCGGCTGGCCACTCGCCATCGACGTCACATAATGTCAGCTCCAGCGTTAGCGTAGCTCCGTCATTCGGGGGCGGTTTCTCATGGTTTGGTTCCCGTTATTGTTCAACCTTGACTTTCCGCCGTACACGTGTGGAACCTGTGGCGGAAGTCCGCATATAAAGCCGTGTGGAAGCAAATTCTGCAATGGTACGGCCAATTTCCGACGTGTGGATGCCCTTCAAGGTCGGGGAGACCGTTGGCGGGATACGGGGATCCGCTGTCACTGGATCTCGGAGCACAGTACGCACATGAACCTCGAAGTTGGAAAAGTGTACTCCGATGTGGCAGAATACAGGACGAATTCAAGCATATGGTCAAGGTCCGGAATATGGGCTTCGGCTAACCACGTGCCTCCTTCAACATGGTGGGAGGGAATCTGCACGAGTAAAACAGTGATGCCTCTGACTCGAAACATTTTACAGATTCCACCATCATCAGCTGCTTGTGAGCGGAACTGGTCCGACTTGGCCAACATTCATACTCTGCGTAGGAACAGGCTGCGTAATGAAACGGTGCAAAAGCTTGTTTTTGTACACGCACATCTCAACATAATGAAGAATGCTACAGATGAAGTCAGTGATATTGACTCTGAATAAGAGGTAGAACTTCATCGTTTTACCATCTCGACCAATGTTTCCATAGTCGAAGCCACGACGAAATATCCACAGAAGAGACATTTCAGCGTTCTTTGTTCCTTGTTTGAAGTGCCGTAACAATCCTAGGAAGCCGCACCGATTCACAGAGAACTGAACGCGTTCGCGGTGATACTTCTGGTCTGCCTTCGATCTGTTAAACCCTGCATTCCTTTGTGAAAAGGCAGAAAGCATTTCACTCCTGTTATTTACATAAGGAGAGTTATGGCTTTTGACATTTGCCAATAAACTACTACCGTATGCTAAAGAAAATTTGTTCTTTTCCATTTTTTCTGAAATTTCAGGAAAAAACGTGAAAAAAACAGGTTTTTTTCCGATTGCTCAAGATTTCCGGAAATTCTGCATCTCTAGGAGGCCCATTTCCAAGCTTTTTCAGATCTTCAAACCGATTTCGAAGCAATGAAATCTAAGAGTGCTTGGATTTCTGGACATTTAGACATTCTAGATGCGCGAATTGAGGATGCAGAAAATCGTTCGCACCACAATAATCTTATATTCTATGGAATTCCCGATACTAAAGCATCCGAAAATTTTACAGGCTTTGAGGAAACAGTCATCAACCATTGCTGTCAGAACTTGAGTATAACAATTAACACTGAGAACATTGAAGGCGCCCATCGCCTTGGGCGTTACAAATCAAACCGCACTCGTCCAATCATCGTCAAGTTTACTTCATCTAAGAATAAAGATGCCATATTATCGAATGGTCATCAGTTTAAGGAAATTAACTTCAGCGTTGGCGAGGACTTTTCCCTCAAAATACGAAACGCGCGACAGCACCTAGTCGCGTTCGCTAAAGAAAAGACATCAATGTTTGCTCTGAATTTTAAGACATTACATATTGGTCCCAAGCGCTACATGTTCGATGAAACCACGCAAACAGTCAAGGAAATAGCTACTCGGCCCTCACAATCAGATTAGCAATCACCTCATCGTGAACCGTCTAGGAACCGTGCCAAGAACGCTTCTTTGTCTAGCCTCTCGCTCTCCGTTATATACACTAATATTCGTAGTTCTATTCCTAAGCGTGAAATTATTTCTAGCCTTGTTTCGTCATCAAGCAGCAACCTACTTATACTATTTGAGGCTTGGCTGTGCATTGACATAACAGACAACGAAATACTGACTGATCTACCAAACTTTCAAATTTTTCGGAAAGACCGTAAAGATTCACGAGGAGGGGGCGTACTCATTGCCGTCAGCGAAGATTTATCATATTCCCTAATATAAAATTCATCTGACATAGAAATATTGTAGCTAATCTTTCACGCAGCACCTAACACAGTTTTACTAGGCGTTTGTTATAGGTACCCACAGAGTAGCCAGGATTTTTCCCGTCAGCTTCATAACGTACTAAGTCAACTGTGCACAAAGCATCCTAATTCACATATCTTCCTCTTCGGCAATTTTTATTTTCCGCATATTGACTGGCATAAGCAGCCCGCATCTATAGCTAACAATGGAGAAACAAGAGAATTCCTAGATTTTTGCAACAACCTCAACCTTACTTGAACCTACCCGCGTAACACAGAACTGTGCCAATATTTTAGATCTCTTATTAACCAATCACCCAGACAGCATTCAGCCTATTACATACCTACAATAAATAAGCGACCACAAAATAATTCACGCTAACCTTCTCCTTACGTCAAACCGGCGCCGTAAATACCATAAAACCATTCGTCTTTATGACAAAGGAAATTATAACGCCATAAATGATGAGCTTAACGCGTTTTCTCAAGTCTTCTCGTCACATTTTCATTCCCGCGGTGTTCAAGAAAATTGGTTACTGTTCAAAGACAAACTAGAAAGTCTAACTAATAGATTCATCCCCCAAATTAGTTTTCCCTCTAATTCATAAAAGTCATGGTTTACTAAAACACTGAAACGTTTGGAGAACAAAAAGAAGCATCTTTACCGTTCAGCCAAGTCTCAGGGGACGCATAGCGCATGTGTAAAATATCACGAAGCTGAAAGATCATATCTCACCGCTATTTCTAATGCCAAGCATACCTTTTTTTCACTGGGACTTGCCGAATATGCTAACTAGTAACCCCAGAAAGTTGTGGCAAGTCATGAATCCGCATCACGCACCAGAAATAACCCTCACAGATGAGTCAGGCACAGTTTTCACTGATGCTGAGTCCGCTACTATGTTTAACTCTGCCTTCTTAACCGTATTTACGAAAGAAACTGAAATACCGCCACATTTTCAGTACCACCCTCACTGATAAAGTATGATATGCCACCAGTTGTCTTCACGTCATCTGGCATTTCGTCCCTAACTGAAACCATGAAAATTTCATCTTTATCCGGTATTGACAATATTAACTCAAAGATTTTGAAAAATAACAAGGATATTTGTGCGCAATTTTTATGCTTACTTTTTTCACAATCACTGTTATCAGGTCAACTACCACGCGATTTGAAAAGCGGTAAGGTCGTTCCAGTCTTCAAATCGGGTAAAAAAAAAAGATTCACCGCTCAACTACCGTTCCGTTTTCCTTACCAGTGTACCCTGCAAACTCATGGAACACGTCATCTACTCCAATGTCATAAGCTTCCTCGATTGACACAACTTTCCTTCATTCTGCGCAACACGGTTTTCGAAAAGGCTTCTCATGCGAAACACAGCTGGCCATTTTTATTCATCATTTGCATGCTAATCTTGACTCTAACCTAAAGACCGATGATATTTTTCTGGACTATGCAAAATCATTCGCCAAGGTTCCTCGAAAACGCTTACTACTAAAACTTTCATATTTGAACCTCCCCTCTAATATCTTTAAATGGATAGAAGAATTCTTGAATAACCGCTCACAGTACGTCACCGTTAACAACCACAACTCCAATCCTATCCCAGTAACGTCAGGTGTCCCGCAAGGGTCTGTCCTCGGTCCGCTTCTGTTTTTAATTTATATTAACGATTTACCAACGCATGTCTCTTGTAAAATTGGAATGTTCGCCGATGATTGTGTAATTTATCGCAAGGTTAATAACACTTCTGAGCAAACATCTTTTCAAGACGACCTTAACCGCATTCAGGAATGGTGTGCCAATTGGTTAATGGAACTTAACCCTAAAAATGTAAAATCTTGTCCTTCCTGCGTCGTCGCAACCCACTTCATTTCCCATACGTCATAGCTAACGTCCCTGTACAACCGGTTCTATCATACAAGTACTTAGGCACTACCTTGTGTGGCGACTTGTCTTGGAGTACACACGTTACGAACATCATTTCACCCGCTAATAAAGCACTTGGATCTTTAGGACCTCATCTCCGCCAAGCCGCTAAACCTGTGAAGTTATTAGCGTACAAATCCCTTGTCGGACCAAAATTAGAATATGCCCCACCCATTTGGAACTCGCACCAAGCTTACATTATAAATGCACAACAATCAGTCCGAAACAGAGCAGCCAGATTCATCTATTCATATTCTTACGATATGAGTGTGTCAGCTTTGAAAGCTGAATCCGACTTATCGCCCTTATCACTTCGTCGCCGCATTGCCAGCCTTAGCTTGTTTCATAAATTTTTCCATAGTTCACTAGGCCGCACACCCTACATCGTCCCTCCAGCCCGCATATCTCATCGCACTCGTTATCCGCTACAAGTTTCCCGACCTCGGGCCCCGAACTACCACCTTTGCCGCATCATTTTTCCCCCGTACAGCAGCAGACTGGAACAACCTACCCAATGACATCGCAGCCGCCACGTGCTCATTCAACTATGCCAGTAATGTTACCAGTCATGTTGTGTCGTGTTAATACTTGCTCACCGAAATATATGTACCCACCCCTTATGTAATAACCCTCGTGGGTCTTTAAGGCAATAAAATTAAATGAACTGAAAAAATGTGGCCCGGCCACAAAGAAGGAAAATCCTTTAAACGTGCCCTCATTTCCTATGGATTCAGCATGGCCATCGTGCATGACATGACCGAATGAGCTGCCTTTAAAGACCGGGCTCTCATCGTTCTTCTTCAGTGCGCAGGAAAGAGCGGCTACAGTGTAGACGTAACAAATCTGTCTGTACTTCTAGGTGCAAATAGTATCGAAGTTCGACACCAGCGAGCCACCACCGTAGCCTGATGCGTCATTAGACCTTTGGTGCCGTTCGCCACTGTGCAGTCCAGTGCTAAAGCCAGAACAATGTTGTCCGCCCACATCGATGGACAACCCTTGGAACGTCACCTCACTTCCCATGGATTCAGCATGGCCATCGTCCCTGACATCATTAGATGAGATACCTTTAAAGATGAGACCCTCATCGTTCTTCTTCAGTAGGCAGGAAAGAGCGACTACAATGCGGACATCCCTAATCTTTCTTTGCTTTTCGATGCAAATGGTATCGATGTGCGGCACTAGTGAGCCACCAACGCAGCCTGATGCGTGATCAGACCTTTGACGCCGCTCGCCCCTGCGCAGTCCAGTGCTACAGCCAGAATAATGTTGCCCGGGCCACATCGAAGGAAAACCTTTGGAACGTCCCCTAACTTTCAATGGATTCAGCATGGCTATCGTCCATGACATCATTGGCTCAGCTGGCTTTAAAGACTGGACCCTCATCGTTCTTCAGTGGGCACGAAATAGCAACAAAAGTGCTGACGTCCCGAAATCTTTCTTTGCCTCTCGATGCAAATGCCAACGATGTGCGCCACCGGTGAGCCACCACCGCAGCCTTACGTGTTATCAGAACTTCGGTGCCGCTCGTCCCTGCGCAGTCCTATGCTACAGCCCGAACAATGTTGCCCGGACACATCGAAGAAAAACCTTTGGAACATTCCCTCACTTCCCATGGATTCAGCATCGCCATCGTCCTTAATATAATCGCATCAGATGCCTTCAATGACTGGGCTCTCATCCTTCTTCTTCAGTGGGCAGGAAAGAGCCTCAACAATGCGGACGTCCCAAATATTTCTTTGCTTTTTGATGCAAATGGTTTCGATGTGTGTCGCCCGTGAGCCACCACCGCTGCCTGATGCGTGATGAGACCTTCGGTGCCGCTCGTCCCGGCGCAGTCCTGTGCTACAGCCAGAATAATGTTGCCCGGCCACATCGAAGAAAAACCCTTGGAACGTCCCCTCACTTCCCATGGATTCAGCATCGCCATCGTTCTTGACATGATCGGATCAGATGCCTTTAATGACCGCGCTCTCATCGTTCTTCTGCAGTGGGCAGGAAAGGGCGGCAACAATGCGGACGTCCCAAATAGTTATATGCCTCTCGATGCAAATGGTATCAATGTGCGTCAGTCTTGAGCGAACACTGCAGCCTGATGCATTATTAGACCTTTAGTGCCACTCGCACCAGCGAAGTCCAGTGCTACACCCAGAACAATGTTGCCCGGTCACATCGAAGAAAAACCCTTGGAACGTCCCCTCACTTCCCATGGATTCAGCATCGCCATCGCCCTTGACATGATCGGATCATCATCATCATCATCATCATCATCATCCTGGTTACACCCAATGCAGGGCAAAGGCCTCTCATACTTCTCCAACTACCCCTGTCATGTACTAATTGTGGTCATGTTGTCCCTGCAAACTTCTTAATCTCATCCGCCCACTTAACTTTCTGCCGCCCTCTGCTACGCTTCCCTTCCCTTGGAATCCATTCCGTAACTCTTAATGACCATCGGTTATCCTCCCTCCTCATTACGTGTCCTGCCCATGCCCATTTCTTTTTCTTGATTTCAACTAAGATATCATTACCTCGCGTTTGTTCGCTCACCCAATCTGCTCTTTTCTTATCCCTTAACTTTACACCTATCATTCTTCTTTCAATCGCTTATTGCATCCTCCTCAATTTAAGTAGAACCCTTTTCGTAAGCCTCCAGGTTTCTGCCCCGTACGTGAGTACTGGTAAGACAGAGCTGTTATAAACTTTTCTCTTGAGGGATAATGGCAACCTGCTGTTCGTGATCTGAGAACGGCTGCCAAACGCACATCAGCCCATTCTTATTCCTCTGATTATTTCAGTCTCATGATCGGGATCCGCTGTCACTACCCGTCCTAAGTAGATGTATTCCCTTACCACTTCCAGTGCCTCACTACCTATCGTAAACTGCTGTTCTCTTCCGAGACTATTAGACATTGCTTTAGTTTTCTGCAGATTAATTTTTAGACTCACTCTTCTGCTTTGCCTATCCAGGTCAGTGAGCATGCATTGCAATTGGTCCCCTGAGTTACTAAGCAAGGCAATATCATCAGCGAATCGCAAGTTACTAAGGTATTCTCCATTAACTCTTATCCCCAATTCTTCCCAATCCAGGCCTCTGAATACCTCCTGTAGACACGCTGTGAATAGCATTGGAGAGATCGTATCTCCCTGCCTGACGCCTTTCTTTATAGGAATTTTGTTGCTTTCTTTATGGAGGACTACGGTGGCTGTGGAGCCGCTATAGATATCTTTCAGTATTTTTACATACGGCTCGTCTACAACCTGATTCCGCAATGCCTCCATGACTGCTGAAGTTTCGATTAAATCAAACGCTTTCTCGTAATCACTGAAAGCTGTATATAAGGGTTGGTTATATTCTGCACATTTCTCTATCACCTGATTGATAGTGTGAATATGGTCTGTTGTTGAGTAGCCTTTACGGAATCCTGCCTGGTCCTTTGGTTGACGGAAGTCTAAGGTGTTCCTGATTCTATTTGCAATTACCTTAGTAAATACTTTGTAGACAACGGACAGTAAGCTGATCGGTCTATAATTTTTAAGTCTTTGGCGTCCCCTTTCTTATGGATTAGGATTATGTTAGCGTTTTTTCAAGATTCCGGTACGCTCGAAGTCATGAGGCATTTCGTATACAGGGTGGCCAGTTTCTCTACGACAATCTGCCCACCATCCTTCAACAAATCTGCTGTTACCTGATCCTCCCCAGCTGCCTTCCCTCTTTGCATAGCTCCCAAGGTTTTCTTTACATCTTCCGGCGTTACCTGTGGGATTTCGAATTCCTCTAGAGTATTCTCTCTTCCATTATCGTCGTGGGTGCCCCTAGTACTGTATAAATCTCAACTCCTCAGTCACTTGAACTATCTCATCCATCGGATCAGATGCCTTTAATGACCGGGCTCTCATCGTTCTTTTTCAGTGGGCAGGAAAGAGCGGCAACAATACGGATGTGCCAAATATTTCTTTGCCTCTGGATGCTAATGGTATCGATGTGCGTCACTGTTGAGCGAGAACTGCAGCCTGATGCGTCATTAGACCTTTGGTGCCGCTCGCACTAGCGAAGTCCAGTGCTACAGCCAGAAAAATGTGGCCCGGCCACATCGAAGGAAAACCTTTGTAACGTCCCCTCACTTCCCATGGATTCAGCATCGTCATCGTCCTTGACATGATCGGATCAGATGCCTTTAATGACCGGGCTCTCATCGTTCTTCTTCAGTGGGCAGAAAAGAGCGGCAACAATGCGGACGTCCCAAATATTTCTTTGCCTCTGGATGCAAATGATATCGATGTGCGTCACTGTTGAGGGAACACTGCCGCCTGATGCGTCAGTAGACCTTTGGTGCCGCTCGCACCAGCGCAGTCCAGTGCTACAGCCAGAACAATGTTGCCCGGCCACATCGAAGGAAAACCCCAGGAAGGTGCCCTCACTAATCATGGATTCAGCCCCATCATTTTACATAACATCATAATCATCATCATCATCATCATCATCATCCTGGCTGCGCCCATTGCAAGGCAAAGGCCTCTCCCATACTTCTTCAATTACCCCGGTCATGTGCTGATTGTGGCCATGTTGTCCTTGCAAACTTCCTAATCTCTTCCGCCCACCTACCTTTCCGCCACCCCCTGCTACGATTGCCTTCTCTTAGAATCCATTCCGTAAAACGTAATGACCATCGGTTCTCTTCCCTCCTCTTTACATGTCCGGCCCATGCCCATTTCTGTTCCTTGATTTCAGCTAAGATGTCATTAACTCCCGTTTTTCCCTCACCCAATTTGCTCTTATCAATTAATGTTAAACCCATCATTCTGCTTTCCATAGCTCGTTGCGTCGTCCTCAATTTAGGTAGAAGCCTTTTCGTAAGGCTCCAGGTTTCTGCCCCGTACTTGAGTATTGGTAAGGCACAGCTGTTATACACTTTTCTTTTGAGGGATAATGGAAACCTGCTGTTCATGATCTGAAAATGCCTGTCAAAACTTCCCAGCCCATTCTTATTCTTCTGATTATTTCATTCTCATGATCCAGATCCGCGGTCACTACCTGCCCTATGTAAATGTATTCCTTTACCACTTCCAGTGCCTGGCTACTTATCGTAAACTGCTCTTCTCTTCCGAGACTGTTAAACATTACTTTAGTTTTCTGCATATTAATTTTTAGACCCACCCTTCTGCTTTGCCTCTGCAAGTCAGTTAGCATACATTCCAATTGGTACCCTGAGTTACTAAAGAAGGCAATATCATCAGCGAATGGCAAGTTAGTAAGGTATTCTCCATTAACTCTTATCCGCAATTCTTCGCAATCCAGATCTCTGAATACCTCCTGTAAACCCGCTGTGAATAGCATTGGAGAGAGCGTATCTGCCTGCCTGACGCCCTTCTTTATTGGGATTTTGTTGCTTTCTTTATGGAGGGATACGGTCGCTGTAGAGCCGGTATAGATGTCTTTCAGTATTTTTGCATACGGTTCTTCTACACCCTGGTTCCGTAATGCCTGCATGACTGCTGAGGTTTCGACTGAATCAAACGCTTTCTCGTAAGCAATGAAAGCTATATACGAGGGTTGCTTATATTCCGCACATTTCTCTATCACCTGATTCATAGTGTGAATATGGTTTATTGTTGAGTAGCCTTTACGGAATCCTGCTTGGTCCTTTAGTTGACAGAAGTCTAAGGTGTTCCCGATTCTATTTGCGATTACCTTAGTAAATACTTTGTACGCAAGGGACAGTAAGCTGATCGGCCTACAATTTTTTCAGGTCCTTGGCATCCCCTTTTTACGGATTCAGATTATGTTAGCGTTTTTCCAAGATTCCGGTACGCTCGAAGTAATGAGGCATTGCGTATAAGGGCGGCCAGTTTTTCTACAACAACCTGCCCACCATCCTTCAACAAATCTGCTCTTACCTGATCCTCCCCAGCTGCCTTCCCCCTTTGCATAACTCCCAAGGTTTTCTTTACTTCTTCCGGCGCTACTTGTGGGATGTCAAATTCCTCTAGATTATTCCCTCTTTCATTATCGTCGTGGGTGCCACTGGAACTGTATAAATCTCTATAGAAATCCTCAGCCGCACGAACTATCTCATCCATATTAGTAATAATATTGCTGACTTTGTCTCTTAACGCATACATCTGATTCTTGCCCATTCCAGTTTCTTCTTCACTGCTTTGAGGCTTCCTCCGTTCCTGACAGCATGTTGAATTCACTCCATATTATACTTCCTTATGTCAACTGTCTTATGCTTGTTGATTTACTTGGAAAGTTCTGCCAGAGTTCTATTCTAGCTTTAGGGCTAGATGCTTTCATACATGGGCGTTTCTTAATCATATCTTTCGTCTCATGCGACAGCTTACTGGTATCCCCTCTAATGAAGTTACCACCGGCTTCCATTCCACACTCCTTAATGATGCCCATAAGTTTGTCGTTCATTGCTTCAACACTAAGGTCCTCTTCCTGAGTTAAAGCCAAATACCTGTTCTGTAGCTTGATCCGGAACTCCTCTATTTTACCTCTAACCGCTAACTCATTGATCGGCTTCTTATGTACCAGTTTGTTCCCTTCCCGCCTCAAGTCTAGGCTAATTCTTGTTCTTACCATCCTATGGTCACTGCAGCGCACTTTGCCGAGCACGTCCACATCTTTTATGATGGCAGGGTTAGCGCTGGGTATTAGGTCTATTTCGTTTCTAGTCTCACCACCGGGCTCCTCCACGTCAACTTTCGGCTATCCTGCTTGCGGAATAAGGTATTCATTATCCGCATATTCTTCCGTTCTGCAAACTCTACTAATAACTCTCCTCTGCAATTCCTAGAACCGATGCCATATTCCCCCCCTGACTTGTCTCCAGCCGGCTCCTTGCCTACCTTGGCATTGAAGTCGCCCATCAGTATAGTGTATTTTGTTTTAACTTTACCCATCGCCGATTCCACGTCTTCATAGAAGCTTTCGGATTCCTGGTCATCATGACTGGATGTAGGGGCGTCATCGGTTCAGCTGCCTTTAAAGACAGGGCTCTCATCTTTCTTCTTCATTGGGTAGGAATGAGTGACTACAATACGGACGTCCCAAATATTTCTTTGCCTCTCGATACAAATGGTATCGGTGTGCGTCACTGGTGAGCTACCACTCCAGCTGATGTGTCACGAGACCATCGGTCCCGCTTGCCCCGGCGAAGTCCTGTGCCAGAGCCAGAACAATGTTGCCCGGCCACATCGAAGAAAGACCCTTGGAACGTCACCTAACATGCAATGGATTCAGCATGGCCATCGTCCTGACATGATAACATCAGATGCTTTAACGACTGGACCCTCATAGTTCTTCTTCAGTGGGCAGGAAAGGGCGACTACAACGTTGACATCCCAAATCTTTCTTTGCCTCTAGATGCAGATGGTATCGATGTGCGTCACCGGTGAGCCATCACCGCAGCCTCATGTGTCATCAAAGCTTTGGTGGTGCTCGTCCCTGCGCAGTTCTGTGCTACAGGCAGAACAATGTTACCGGGCCACATCGAAGAAAAAGCCCTGGAACGTCCCCTCACTTACCATGGATTCAGCATGGTCATCTTCCCTGACATGATCGGATGAGCTGCCTTTAAAGACTGGGCCGTCATCGTTCTTCTTCAGTGGGCACGAAAGAGCGACTACAATGCGGACGTCCCAAATCTTACTTTGCCTCTCGATGCAAATGGTATCGATGTGCATCACTTTTGAGCGACCACTGCAGCCTGATGCGTCATTATAACTGCGGTGCCACTCGCTCCAGTGCAGTACAGTGCTACAGGCAGAACAATGTTGCCCAGCTACATCGAATGAAAATCCCTTGAATGTCCCCTCAGCCGCCATGGACACAGCATTGCCATCGTCCCAGACATGATCGGATCAGCTGCCTTTAAAGACTGGGCCCTCATCGTGTTTCTTCAGTGGGCACGGAAGAGTGACTACAATACGGACGTCCCAAATTTTCTTTGCCTCTCGATGCAAATGGTATTGATGTGCGTCACAGGTGAGCCCGCACCGCAGCCTGCTGCGTAATGAGAGCTTCGGTGGTGCTCGCCCCTGCACAGTCCAGTGCTAAAGCCAGAACAATGTTGCCCCCCCCCCCCCCTCCCACATCAAAGGAAAACTCTTGGAACGTCACGTCACTTCCAAAGGTTTCAGCATGGCCATCGTCCCTGACAGCATCGGATCGGCTGCCTTTAAAGACCGGGCTCCCATCGTTGTTCTTCAATGGGCAGGAAAGAGTGGCTAAACTGTGGACGTCCAAAATCTCTGTCTTTGCTTCTCGATGCAGATGGTGTCGATGTGCGGCACCGGTGAGCCACCACCGCGGCTTGATGCGTCATCAGACCTTTGGTCGCGCTCGCCACCGCGCAGACCAATGCTACCGCCGGAACAGTGTTGCCGGCCACATCGAAGGAAAACCCTTGAGGAAGCAGATTAGTTTTATGAAGATGGTGAATTAGCGATGAGAAAAGTAGAAACTCAGTATACTGTAGTAATGGGCGACTTCAATGCATATGTGGGGAAAAAGACTGGTGAGCAAGCAATAGGCAACTACGGGGTCTATTCAAGGAACACTAGAGGAGAGACGCTGGTAGAATACGAAGAAAGGAATAAGCTTCTAATAATGAACATCTTTTTCATAACGCGAAGCAACAGAAAGGGCACTAATGGTGAAACAAGAAATGAAATTAACACTTTCTGCTGATCCCAGCATAGTGCAGGACGTAGAAGTCATAGTTAGGTTAAAGTGCCGGGATCATAGGTTAGTGAGGGCTAGCATTCACCTCAATTTGAAGAGAGAAAGAGCAAAATTGGTCAAGGCAAAGCAGGTCAACCTAGAGGCTGAAACATAAAAGAGAACTTCAGGCTGGTACTTGCAAACAAATATACAGCCTTAGAACAGAGCCATGATGATGACAGAGCTAATGAACGAAACCGCAACTAGGCTGGCTTCAGAGGCAGCAATTGAAGTGGTGGGCAAGGCACCAAGTTAACAAGTAGGCAAGTTCTCCCAACTAACAAAGGACCTAATAAAGAAACGAAAAAGAATGAAAGTGTCCAACGGAAGAAATAAGATAGAATTCGCGGAAATGTCAAAACTGATCAACAAGGCGAAAATAAATGATATTTAAAATAGCGTGAGAAATACAGAAAAAGCCGTAAAAAATGGACGCACCCTGAAATCAGTGAGAAAGAACCTTGGCATAGGACAACCCAAGATATATATATGCACTGAAAGATAAGCAGGGTAATGTCATCAGCCATCTCGAAGAGATAGTGAAAGAAGCAGAGTAATTCTATACTCACCGGTACAATACCTAGAGGAGTCAGGATACCTCCATTAGAAACAGTAATGTACAGGATTCAGAAACTGCTCCTACAACTAGCGATGAGGTCACAAGTGCCTTTGATGACATGAAACGAGGGAGAGCGGCAGGAGAAGATGGAATAACAGTCGATTTATTCAAAGGTGGAAGAGACATACTGCTTGGAAAATTGGCAGCTCTTTATACCAAGTGTCTATCGACTGCAAGGGTCCAGGAACACTAGAGGAAGGTAAACATTATACTAATTCACAAAAAGGGAGACGATAAAGAATTAAAAGATTTTAGGCCCACTAGCTTCCTCCCAGTATTATATAAAATATTCATCAAAATAATCTCCAATTGAATAAGGTCAACACCGGACTTCAGTCAACCAAGGGAACAGGCTGGCTTCAGCAAGGGCTACTCTACAATGGGTCACATTCATGTCATTAATGAGGTTATCGAGAAATCCGCAGAGTACTACAAGCCTCTCTATATGGCTTGCATAGATTACGAAAAGGCATTTGATTCCGTAGAGATACCAGCTGTCATTGAGGCATTACGTAATCAAGGAGTACAGAACGCCTACGTAAATACCTTAGAAAATATCTACAGATGATCTACAGCTACCTTAATTCTACACAAGAAAAGCAGGAAGCTACCCATAAAGAAAGGGGTTAGACAGGGAGACCCAATCTCTCAAATGCTATTCACTGCGTGCTTGGAAAAATTATTCAAGCTTTTAAACTGGGAAGGCTTAGGAGTGAGGATCGACGGCGAATATCTCAGCAGCCTTCGGTTTGCCGATGACATTATTCTATTCAGCAAGAACGCAAACGAGTTAAAACAAATAATTGGGGACCTTAACAGAGAGAGTGTAGGAGTTGCGTTGGAAGATTATTATTCAGAAGACAAAGATAATGATGAATAGCCGTGCAAAGGAACAAGAGTTCAGAATCGGCAGTCAGCCTCTAGAGTCTGTGAAGGAGTGCGTTTACCTAGGTCAATTAATCACTGGGAACCCTGATCGTGAGAAGAGAATTTATAGAAGAAGATAAGTCGGTTGGATCGTATACAGCAGACATTGTCAGCTTCTGACTGGAAGCTTGCTATTAACATTGAAAAGGAAGGCGTACAATCAGTGCATTTTACCAGTGCTGACGGATGGGGCAGAGACTTGGAGGCTTAGAAAGATGCTTGAGAGCAAGTTAAGGACCGTGCAAAGACCCATGGAACGAAGATTGATAGGCATAACGTTAACAGACAGAAAGAGAGCGGTTTGGATCAGAGAGAAAACGGGTATAGAGGATATTCTAATTGATATCAAGAGAAAGAAATGGAGCTGGGCCGGTCATGTAATGAGCCGGATAGATAACCGTTGGACTATTAAGTTTTTAGAACGCATACCACGAGAAGGGAAATGCAATCGAGGACGGCAGAACACTAGGCGGAGCGACAAAATTCGGAAATTCCCGGGTGCTAGTTGGAATCGGTTGGCACAAGACCGGGGTGATTGGAGGTCACAGGGAGAGGCCGTCGTCGTGCAGTGGACATAAAACAGGCTGCTGCTGCTGATGATGATGTTGAAAATGGCTTACGTTCTTTATTGCCATTGTTTTCATTGCAATTAGAGTGTGCAATTACTGTTTGAATTGAATTGTGTCTGCATTACTCTCCTTCCCATCGTGCGGTTTTTCTTAGTTATGGTGTGAACTTATTAGTTGAACTGTGCTTTACCCCCAAGACGGGTATTTTACATCTACTACATGTTTTGTTTGCGACATCTTGTAGCAATCTGTATCTATTGTATGTCTATGTATTCCTCATTGTTCAACAATAACGCTTTGTGCCGCTCATGAGGAAAAATTAGTGCAACAAAAGATAACTCCCACACGACGGGAAGACAAAGTTTTGTACTCCACTGCTAAAATCACCGAAAGGTGATGGCATTGTTCACATATAAAATGAACACATATATACTGTTCCTATTATTAATGCAGTTGCTTCTTAAATGTGGGTATGAATAAGGTAATTCGGTCGCATTACAACGGATACTACTAACTGTCAGGTTGGTTTATGTTGTTACCACGAGAGTGACAAAACTAGCTGCACCTAATACGGTAATGAATAGGCAGGAACGCTTGATAACTTCTTCTAGTTAACAGGTACAAATACATTTTTTTCCCAACAGTGTATGTTTCTCGTTCATGCCCTCAAGGGTAGAATACCGTACAAAAAGATCTTTGCAAACCATAGGTCAGCAACATAACCAGTACTCGCTGAGAATCGCTCACTAAACACATATATATATTTTTTTGCATAAGGCCTACCCACTTATTCGGACTGACCACCATTCTACTCATCTGCACTCAAACTCACGGGGTCGGTCTTAGCGAGTCCGGTTGAGCTCGCCGACCTATGAATGAATGAATTCGGGGTTTTACGTGGCAAAACGACAATTTCATTTTGAGGCACGCCGTAGTGCCGACTCTGGAATAATTTTGCCCACCAGGCGATCTTTAACGTGCCCCCAATGCGCGGGACACTGACGTTTTTGCATTGCGACCACACGGAAATGCGGCCGTCGAGGCTCGGATTTCATTCCGCTCCCTCATGCTTAGCAGCAAATCCATAGCCACCACGGCTGGTAAAAGATCTATGGGCACTTTGCTGAGCTAAAATGCGATATGCGACTGCCTATCTTATGACTGCCTCTGTTGTGCGAACAGACGCCACCGTGGCCGCGAGTGTGGGATGCAATCACAGCTGCAAGGTTCGTCGCCAATGTGCACGCACCCCACGCGCATGTCCGCGCTCTCCCACGCGCCCACTCGCACAGCGCTACTGGCACGGCGCCCCCTCTCCTTGCTCCCCTCGCCGCTGATCACCGCTTTCCGGCGTACACCACGGTCTGTGCACCAACAATCGTTAGCCACTAAAGGCTTACGCCTAAAAAGAAACACTGCCAACCGCCTATTTTACCCTTATTTATGGCTGGTATTTTATTCCTTTTGCTTTTGCAATGGGATATCATTCTGTCGAAAGCATAAAGACTGAACCCTTAAGGCAATTAAATGTGTGCTATTAATGCGCAGGTAGCGCACTAATATAAGGCTATATAATGTTGGCAATGCCGTAAATATGATTACAGACTTACAGGATGTTTCTGCAATTGTCTTTCAGGAGACAGGGCTGTTTTGACAATATTTTGCTTTCTAACGCATAAAAGCAAGCGCAATTAATGCACTAGAACGTACGCAGATGTATTCTTGGATTGTAGTGCGAAGTGACACAGACATAGACTAGAAGCAGACAGGACGAGCGCTAACACTCACGTAAATTTTTATTGGAACTATCAACATATATATAAGTGATTGCAAATACCGCAGCCTATGGACATGACAAGATCTGAAGAAATCAGTTAAACATATCAAGAGGTAGGAAGCCAATAACCAAACAACGAAGGACACTACTTGAGATTAACAGACGTGGTGAGAAGATATTGAAATTTGCTTTCTAAAAGAGGTACTGATGCGTGGCTAACGCAAGTCTCTCCTAATCTTCTAATGTGAAATGCCTCAATTATTTCCCGTCTGGTTTTGCATTTGTGTCTTGAAAGGATTTCAGTGTCTTCAAAGAAAGGTTTACAGCCGCAGTTGAAACAATGCGACGCTAGATGCGAAGCTTTAGGTTTGTTAAGTGATTTGTGTTCTTTTAGTCTGATATTGATAGACCTGCCGCTCTGTCTAATGTAGGTTTTCCCGCAGTTGAGTGGTATCTGATCAACTATACCAGTGTTACAAGGCACTAAAGGGCACACTTGCCTAACGCCGCAATAATTTTTTCTTCTTTTGCCACCCTGTTCAAGGCTCCTATTTCTCATAGGGCACATGATAGGCAATTTGCGGGGGGCCGAGAAAAGTGTATTGATGTCATATCTAATGGCCACGTTCCGTAAACCGTATGACAACCTGTGTACATAGGGCACCACAGCAAACCTCTTTTTCCTTTATATGTTTTTCTTGCTTCTTAGCAACACATTATTACCCATTTCGAAAGCTTTTCGCCGGTTAGGGGTAACAAATAAACAGGATAACCAGCCTTCTCGAGCCTATACATCTGTTGTGAAAAACGTTGTTGTATACTGTGTGGGCATGACTTAGCAAAGGCAAACCTAAGAGATAAGTATGCTATCCTTTGTTTAACAAGTTTCGAATGGCAAGAAGAAAATTAAAGCAGTGGTTTCTTTGTCCTAAGCGAATAGTACCCACAGACATGTTCCTCTTAGACCATTAAGCACAGATCTAAAAAAATGTAATTTGTTGTTCCGGATAAGTTCAAACTAGAACTAACGTGTAGTGTTGAAAAAATGTGACGCTTTAGAATGATGAGTTCCGGTTTACTCTGGATTGTGGGATGCCTTTGGAATCTTTCTTTAGAGCTTTTGTTGTTTTACCTAGAGAATACTTTTGTAAAATGGGGTAGTTCTATGTAAGTACAAGAATCAGGAGTTTGCATTGGTTCAAAACTAGCGCTGGTTTTGAGTGATATTTATTTAAGTCACGTCAATGGAAAGCTACAAAACAATCGTAAGGAATTGGCTGCGCATACTTTAGATACGTAGATGACTACCTGGTGTTTTGTTCATGCGATAACTACACCAAGAAAGCAACGGATATATTAAAGGCTTTTAGGGAATGTGGTGGGGGTCTTGGTTTCACGCTTGAACGTAGCCAGAACAACAAATTACATTTTTTAGATCTGTGCTTAATGGTCTAAGAGGAACATGTCTGTGGGTACTATTCGCTTAGGACAAAGAAACCACTGCTTGAATTTTCTTCTTGCCATTCGGAACTTGTTAAACAAAGGATAGCATACTTATCTCTTAGGTTTACCTTTGCTAAGTCATCTCCACACAGTATGCAACAACGTTTTTCACAACAGATAGATAGGCTCGAGAAGGCTGGTCATCCTGTTTATTTGTAACCCCTAACCTGCGAAAAGCTTTCGAAATGGGTAATAAAGTGTTGCTAAGAAACAAGAAAAACATAAAAAGGAAAAAGAGGTTTGCTGTGGCGCCCTATGTACATAGGTTGTCATACGGTTTACGCAACGTGGCCATTAGATATGACATCAATACAGTTTTCTCGGCCCCCCGCAAATTGCCTATCACGTGCCCTGCGATAAATAGGAAACTTCAACTGGGTGGCAAAAGAAGAAAAATGATTGCGGCGTTAGGCATGTGACCCATTTAGTGCCTTGTAACACTGGTATAGATTATCAGATTCCACTCAAGTGCGGGAAAACGTACATTGGACAGAACGGCAAGTGTATCAATATCACACTGAAAGAACACAAACAATAACTTAAAAACCCTAATGCTTCGCATCTGGCGTCGCATTGTTTCAATTGCGCTTGTAAACCTTTGTTTGAAGGCACAAAATCTTTTCAAGACACAAATACAAAACCACACAGGAAATAATTGAGGCATTTCACATGAAAAGATTAAGAGAGGCTTGCGTTAGCCACGCATCAATATCTCTGTTAGAAACGGAATTTCAATATCCTCTCAGCACTTGAGTTAATCTCAAGTAATGTTCTTTCTTGTTTGCTTTTTGGCTTCTTAACTCTTGAATGTTTAACTGATGTCTTTAGACCTTGTCATGTTGATATGCTGCGGTATTCGCAATCACTTATGTATATGTTGATAGTTTCAATAAAGATTTGGTTGAGAGTTAGCGCTCGTCCTGTCTGCTTCTAGTCTCCGTCTGTGTCACTTCGCGCTACAATGGAAGAATGTGTTACCGTACCAACTCGCCCAAGTTTCCTTCCTCTTGTACACAGGTGTCTGCGTATTAATGTAAAACGCACAGGCACCCATTTCCAATCGGTGCCCTCGTATCTAGGCTTATAGGTACCGATTGTGTAGCCCATACTGTCATGTGTATGCTGTTCGGTTATATGCTATTACCCTGGCTACTGTATTATTACGTGGTGATTCTTATGGCGAGTACGCGCCGAAATGCAAGCTTGCTCCCACAGTTTTTTTTTTCATTCCGTTTGCACAGTAAATATTATGCCATTCAATGTTCCCGGAGGATAGTTTATTTATGACCTTGGTGAACTCCATTTTTTGTTGTTGCCTGAAGGACATTATTTCGTAATTACGTCTGTAGAGACCTCACGTTGCACCCTCAATAAGAGCGCGTGTCCGTGCAACAGATCAATTTTGAGGGGCGTAAGGGAGTGAATTACAGACACATATACACTTCAAGGATGCAGATTTCTTTACAGTGTACACTACAGTGTACGGTGATCAAATGTATCGCAGAGGACAGAACAACTAGAAACATTTCTTCTGTCTGGGCTGCAAAGTCCGAGAGAAAGAGCAGTCGCAGGTAGAGAAACTGATACAGCTGTGATATACAAGGGCGGACAAGTCTTGTCATGTTGTCCCATCCCCAGCCCCTTTTGTTTCGCCAAATTTGTTTACCGTCATACAATTTGCCCCTCTCCTTCTCCCGTATCTTTTAATCTCTAAATCCTTCCCACAAGGCAACAAATATACCTAGAAGCCGGAAATGATAATACTCGTTTTCTCTTCAGCTTATTCCTTTGAAAATAGCCACCGCAAACAGTGAAACCAGGTGAGGTCACTCTAAAAACGTCTTAGAACTAACTCACCAGGGATGGCAAGACCACCTTTGAAAAAGATAGCTACACCTATCGAAATGTTGGCCAGCCTGCATGCCTGAGGGACTTCTCCGGGGTAATCCCACTTTCATATCACAGTGCGCTTCCAGCTGTAGGCCGCCATTTTGACTTAGATGTAGCGTGTAACATAAATACAAAATTATCAGAAACGTAAAAACTCACCGAAGAATGAAAAAGAACATTGTCATCTATGCTCAGTGAAAGCAGAAGTATATGCAGCGTACATAGTATTTAAGTAGTCTTCTCCCATTATTTAAAATAACCATTCAGCAGAAGAAAATCAGAATTCGAAGTATGAGTTCACAGAAAAAGAAACATTGCTGGCAAACGACTGTATATATAGTTGTTGATAGCTACTTTTGGACGCCACACTCCGTGGTTCCTCCATTTATTTACAATGACCAGTCAGCGGAACAAAAATAACATTGGAACAAACTTGAGTTCAAAGTGAGAATTTGGTGGCAAACAAATGTCGCTGCTTTGAAGGCAATACTATGTGGCTGCCTGATCGAAGCAAACTGAGCTTCCGGAGGCTTCAATCTTCTGTTGCCACGGTGAGGAAAAACAGAACAGCTGCCCAGAGTATTTATAGCTTCGCGAGCAGGCCTTCTGCCATTAGCGGAACGCGCATGTCGTGGCAAGAAAGCTCGCAAAGTGAAGCGCTACGAAACGGCCAAAGCAGGAGAAGCCGATGTGAAAGAATGCGTGGCCAGTCGGAGTTGGCGGTGCGGTCGGGCAAAAGGGGAGAGCGCGGCCAACGTGCGTGTAATCCCAACAGCGGAACGGCGGTGACTCCGCTACAGCAGCCGCCGCACTTGGGCTCAAATCCGGTTTCGCGGGAAACGAGCTGCTCGGTGCGGCGACAGTAATGAGGGGTTCGGACGCCAGAGGGCAGGTGTGAATGCCTAATGAGGGAGCCATTGCGCCTGTCGCAGGGGCCAGCCAGCGCAGCGGATGCCGCAGGTTTACCTCTGCCGGAAGGCCGTCACCCACGGAAGCAGCGGTATAGCCGGCTGATTCAACTGTCTCCAAACCTTATACTTACCTTTTTCTGAGTCAGATACCGACGCAAATTTCTGGTTTTATTTTCCATATAAAATGCGGACTCTTCTACCCTCCTACTTAATCACGCCCTCTTGTGCACGACGTAAGTTGTTTTGGTAAGTGTTATCTTGTACTGTGGGGGGCCCTTACTAGTGAGGTTGCATGCTGACCTATGTGTGTTATTCACAGCTTGCTTTCGGTTTTGCACCCTGTAATGGCCCAGTGCCACTATCCCCTCACTTACTCTTTATCTCTCTCTCTCTCATCTCTCTCTCATATATATATATATATATATATATATATATATATATATATATATGCTATAGGATATTATTCTTAGTGAGGAATGTTGTCTTCACGGAGATTGCGGAAGGAAGGTAGCTGTCGCTGGCTTGATGCAAAAAGCTGGTATACATTCCCTCTGGTCAGCATATCTTTCTTATTGTCAAATTTATGGCAGTGACTTTGAATTCGGTTGCTCCCGTTTCTCACTGTTGGCTGACTTGACCAAGGCTGACGTGTTTGAAAAAAACCAGACAAATAAAAAAGACGTGATGCTGGGCGCACCTGCATCGGGTTCTCTACGCAGAGTGTGTTTTCGTGCCGCTAAATTATGTACAGTCATGGGACTAATGTTGCCAGCCAATGCACGATTAAAATTTCCCTAATGAAAAACATTTGGGACTGAGCGCAATTTGTTATTGTCATTTATTCATTAGTCAGCGTCTTTTATGTCCAATGCAGCACACGAACATCAAGAAGACATGCCGAAAGAAGACCAGTGCTAGTTGCGGCTTAATGGTGTTTGTATATAAAACTGTACATTTGGAGGAGTCAACCGTCCAGGTGGACAGTGGTATATCGGGTCGAACGACCCAATTTAGTGGCCTGAATACAGCATCATCCTGCTCGCTTTTATACACGTCCCTCTCCGAACTGTGCGTGATGCCACTAATTCGCAAGATTACAAAACAAAAGCAGCATATGAATTCCATTTTCTCTTCCGTCAGTGGTGCAAGTGATGCCAACTGATGCAACCGCTCCCTCGCAATTTGACCGAATAAGAACCAGCGCTCATTCAATCCTAACACGCGCCTTCAACTGACCGCCACGTCTCCTCCTTGTATCATCGCCATCTGCGTTCCTTTCGCGCTGTGTTTCGGATGTCGCGCGGTGTTTCGCAAGCTCCCGGTTCGTACGTCCGCGGGAGTCTGCACGTCTCGCGCGTTTTCACGCGGTGACCCGAACAGCCTTCGTGCTAGCCGCGTCGCGCTCGTTGCCTTAAGCGGCAACCTGCGCGAGCCCGCCCCGGGCTCTGTTTCGATGAATGCCCGAGTGATTAATTGCGAGGCCCTCCTCTCCCCCCTAATTTGGGGTCCGGTGCTTCTCGCGGCGGAAGCGCGTCGTTCGAATGGGCGGGGCCACAGTTGTTCCCCCGTGGCTCCTCGCGGGAGTGGCGGCTCCGTAGTTGGTTGCGCTTGGTTGGGTTTGAATGCGCAATCTAAGTTGGCCGCCACGTCCACGCTGTTGGTGCCTTTTAAGCTGCGCCACCATCGCAGCAACTCTGTTGCTGCTGATTTTGCTGTCTCACCTTCCCTTCGCAAACGGCAAATTTGCTTCTTTGGTTATCTAATCGCCGCCGGCTCCGAGATGCCGGCAGAGAACGGACGGATAACAAATTGGTTACGAACGTCAGTGATTAATAGCACCCCGCGACGCGATAACCGTGAATGTATAAATCGGCAGTGGAATGCTCTAAGTTGATGAGAGCACATACCTAGCATTTCAGACAGCTCAAATCTGCACAGATAGAAGCCGCCAGCTAGGCATGGTTAAAAAAGAAAGCGCACACACTGATAACGTAAAGTCGGCGACAGAGGGGAAGAATCACAGCTGACGCAGGACTGGAGGAGGGTGCGCCAGAATTTCATTTAACGAAGAACCTCGCATGCCGAGAAAGTATACCTCATGGAAAGGAATGAGTAATTATACGGCTAAGAGATAGCCCCTGGCTTCCCACGCTCCAGTGGCTCATGGGCAAAAGAAAAGTTGCGCGTTGCATTAGCCCAAACACTAAACGAAACACAAAGCACTGAACTGGTTCGGTCGCTGCCATCTAAGACGATGTCGTATTGAAAACATTCCCTGCCCGCAAAACACTCACCTAACTGATGCACCTATTTCTTGATTGTTGCTTTTTAAAACCGCGGTAATATGTGCAAGTGAGAGAGAGAGAGGAAAGCAAGGAATGTGGGCCAGCAAAAGTTCGATTTGCTACCCTGGTCGCTGTTGGAGACACTGCTATGTTCCGCGACTCCGTGAAACCTCTGCAACATCGTTTGTCAGCTACAATTAGGGCGCACCGTGGACTATTCACGTCGAAGATAGAGAAAACGCACTACCACGTAATAGCTAAAGCACACGGCATAGTACGCTAGAAACCAGTACGAACTTACTTTGTAGCTTCGTGCTGCACACATGAGGGATGACCATTTTTATTGCAGTAGCAGCTATACGGGCACTCGAGGCGCATTCACAGGCGGCCACCACCGCCGTTGTCGGGCTGCCGTAGCGACGGCGCACGCGTGCCACACGCACTGAAGACTTGACGGTCTCCACAGACGAGGGGGGGGGGGGGGGGGGGAGGGGGTGGAGTGGGTTTCGCGGCGAAAACGACAAAGCGAAGTAGACTCTACGCTCAGTTGACTCTGCGCTCAATCGCCTCAGTGGCAGATGAAACAAGGGCAGTGTTGTGCCTTCTAGTGCTGGATCCCTTTCGGTCCCGAATAAAGGGACACTAAAGGCAAATACTAAGTCGACGTGGACTGTTAATATACCACTCCACAAACCTCGCAACACTTGTTTCGTGCCAAGAAAAGACTTTGCTTACGAGAAAATTGCATCTGAAGGGTCCGAATACCTTTTTCGTAGTTCAAATCTGCCGTCACCCTACCGGGAGAGTGGTGACGTTGCATGCGCCATCACCGCCCTTTGCTGTCGTCGGTGAGTAGGACGGCGCCCGACAGGCGGCGGTACCGAGCCAAGAAAGAGCAGTGGACTCGCCGCTGCAGCTGCTTTTTGGTCAAGTGGAGAAGACCGTTCGGGCATCCCACGACATCACATTAAAGTTGGATATTATGCTACTTGCAGTTTGTGCGAGTTCGCGATCCAGCCAAACCGCACTCTCAAACAAGTTTGCACCCTTTGAGGCTTAGCTTGCCGCACAACGATAATCTCCAACTGCTTGCTGGCGTTTCCTTTCTTGGAAACGCTGCGCACGCTACTTTCCTGTCAAGAATGCACTGTCATACTTATTGATAACGCGCATGCCGTTCGTCATTTGGAAGCACTGGGTTCCCAACGTTAAAGAAAGAAAATGCGGACAAGAATGAGGTCGATTATTGATGTGTGCAAAGATAAGCCCCGAAGGGTGTGCATCTGAGAGTGCAACTTGGCACTACGCGATAACAAAACAAATTAAACGCGAAAGCGTGCGCGGCGCAGAGTTGAGCGAGAACGAAACCCTTCGACTGCCCGCGTCTTTTGTCAAGGCTAAAGTCAATGAGCTTTTTTTCTAAAAATTAAATGGAACTGTGCAAGTAACGTATTATTCCGCTTTATAATATAATACAAGCATGTCATTTGCAACAAGTGTTGAGTACTAGTAGCAAAATTTAGCTGAGGAGTACTTTCGTCATCCGGCAAGTACGTCAATGTCCCGGGGGAGTCTCGAATCATGTCCTGCATTTACCTTAATTTCTCGATTATTGATGCTCTGCTCGCGATAATATTGATGCCTTAGCAACTCTCGAGCACTAATCTATCAACTTAGCTTGACTATATATTTGCGTTTAGTGTCCCTTCAAACCTCTGCATAAATAGTGAGGCTGTATTGTGACGACGAACGGCACGAACTCAGGAAACAATGACTCTGGTTTATTGCGGTCCGTATATCTATAGGGCCGTGGGGAGAGAAGGTAGGTGTTAACAGGGGAGAGGTAAATGGAGCACGTTGCACTGAACAGGCTGTTGATAACATGCAAGTAGTGATAACTGATATGATACATCCCCCCCCCCCCCCTTTTAATGTTCGTTATTGGCCATTGGTAATTTGTTGAAAGTCCATGTAGGCTAACCACTTCGGTGGCCTTCTGGGTCGCGTGGACCGCCTTGGCAGTGGAGGCTGTGCCGTAGCACCAGTGGCTGCAGGGTCCTGGGGCGATGATGGGACATGATGGGTTTTAGTTGGTTGGTTCCTAGCGGAGTTGCTGTCATCGCATGAGCATGAAGCTAATCGCTCCCTCGTCGCGAGCAAGTGGTGCCGGTTGCGCCGCAGAACGCTGTCATCGGCTTGAACTAGGTAGGACCGCGGTCCGGCCGGTGCGATCACCTGACCTTTTCTTGCCCATGATGACCCTCTTGTGCGCACGACGTCACCTTCTTCAAGGGGTGGCAGGTTCCGGCAGTAGTGTCGTGACTGTTTATGCTTGCTGACCTGGGTGATCGGCTGTGAGTGGAAGTCCGGCATGGGGGTGCGAAGGCTCCTTCCTTGGATCAGCTCTCCAGGCAACCAGCCGTCTTCCAAAGGACTTGCGTTTTTAATGCGCCAAGCCAAAAAATCCTCATTTCCTCTGCTTGTCGTTTTAACAATCATTTTGATCACCTGTACGCCCTTTCCCGCAAGGCCATTGGAGCACGGAAATTGCGGGCTAGATGTCACGTGCTTAAAGTCACACAGTTTCGAAAAGCGTTCAAACTCGCGGGAAGAAAATTGCGGTCCGTTATCGGTGCAAACTTCAGTTGGTATGCCATACCTTCAAAACACTGTGCTATGTCTTTCTCTGAGAGTACACGCACTGAGATCGGGCAACTTCTCGACATCTGGAAACTTTGACATCGCGTCATAAGCGCACAAATAATACTTTCCTCCGTACTGAAATATATCGACACCAAGTCGCTGCCAGGCTTGGGTCGCTGTTGAACGAAGCATTAGTGGTTCTGCGGGCCGACTGTAAGCGTACTTTCTGCAGATTCCACATTTGTGGTTCCATGCTTCCATGTCCGAATTTATCCCAGGCCAGTAAACGAGTCACCTAGCTCTTGCTTTGCTCTTAGCGATATCAAGATGTCCTGCAAGAATCCGCTTTAATGTCTCAGCACGCAGGCTTGTGGGAATTATCACTTTAGTGCCTTTCATGAGTATGCCGTTTACCACTGACAGCTCGGATGCAAGACTTTAGGCAACCTTCTATGGGCTTTCCTGTCGAAATGCGTTCTATACCAACCTGCAGATAAGGATCCACCGAAGGCTCGCGCAGAAGGTGCGTCATTGTTCTTTTACTCACGGTTGCCGACAGTATCTTGATGGCGCGCACGTCAACGTCATCCGTGTCCACCGTGGCGGCGTTCTCAGGCATCGGCGACCTTGACAGCATATCGGCGAGGTCCATCTGTTTGCCTAGAACTTATGATAGTATGGAGTTGTAGTTTAGTAGTTGCAAAAATAAACGCTGAACTCTGGGCGGCAAATCCCCATTGCTTTTTTCGCGATATCCATCAGCAGCCGGTGGTCACTTTCCAAGAAAACCGGACGGCCATACACTAAGTGGTGAAATTTCTCGCATCCCTAGACAAGAGCAAGTGCTTCTCTCTCAATTTGCGAATATCAATGTTCAGTTTCTGTCAAGACTCGTGACGCATACGCCACCGGCCTGAAGGCGGCACCCTGACGCTGCAGCAGGGCTGAGCCTACGCTAGCTTGTGAGGCGCCTGATGTCACTTTCGTTTCTTTAGTTGGGTCAAATATTGCCAGGAACGGTGCTTCGGTCAATGCTTTGCAAATTTCCTGCCAGTCCCTCTCGTGATTAGGTGTCCACTCAAAGAGCACGTCTTGCTTGATAAGAGACCGCAACGCAGTTCGCTGCGCTAGTGCTGGCAGGTATTTGCTGAAGTAGTTCATAACGCCAAACATTCTTTGCACTGCTTGTTTATTTTTCGGTTTTGGCATTTCAACAAGGCTCTTCACTACACACTAAGAAAAAAAAAGAGTATCTCTTACTCTTTTCGGAGAGTCTGGACTCGCCACGTATACGACACACTTTGTGGGAGACACCCGAACTCTCTTTCGGCAGAGTCCTGAGACTATCTGTGCTCGATACAAGGTGGTTACGTGACTCCACACACAATAGTCATACGCACTCTGTTTTAATAGTCTCCTAACCCTCTCAAAAGGGTTACAAGACTAGTGCTCAGGGAATCCGTTAACTATTCTACATGAGTTAGATGACTCAAGATAAAGGGTCACATGACCACTGCTGAAGGATTCGGGTAACTATTCTTGATGAGTCTGATGACTCCAGCCGTGTGTGTCAAGTTACCCTTAGTGCGTGGTGCAGGACTCTTGCAAATAGAGTAAAATAACTGATCCATGTAAGTCGTTTCACTCTTGGATGGCAGTGTCGAGCCGCTTTTCAATATGTGTCATCAACTTTTGCTTTAAGTGCACACGAGACTACGGCTAGTTATCAAGGTGACTACTGTGAAAAGACAACATATGATAAGAAAGAATCCATAGCAACCTTGCCAAAAAAGGACATGGCAGGTTAGCATCAAAAATTTAATATTTCATCACCCTTTGTTATTGTCTTCTGGAAAATTCAAATGTATCAGTCAGCACAGAATCACCATGAAAGCAAGACAGTTCTCATTACTATTAAACTGGAATCAATAGCCAACTAAGCAAAACAGTCTTAAATAAACATCCAATATGTAGCCTGCAGGTGCATATGCATGACACTGCAATGCCAGCCAGAACCATAATGAGACCCCAAAATATTACGTAACTCATGAAGAAGTTCAATTCACCACTGCACAAGTCTCTTATAATATGTCAAAAGATTTATAGGTTAAACCTATTTCACTGTTCTCCGACACGTCTTTTATTTCGAACTTACGATTTAACATCCTAAGCAAGTAAGCTACACATAACAAATAAAAAAGGCTGCACTTGTGTACAAAGAAGACCCAGATAATGAAGTGCAATAAAAACAATATTCCAACTTAGATTACATAATCTATATGTTATACTATGCTTGCTGAAAACAGCTGGTTGTCAATTGATAATCCAATTTAACCGTAAAAACAGCTGTCTTACGTTGTGGTACTCTTGTTGGCACTTTTCCCACACAACTTGTGCGTGTTAGCGTCGGTTGAAAATTGATCTGAAAAACACCACATTAAAAATTGTGCATCAATTTTATTCTGTCATACAACATGCAACAGTGTATAAAAACTTCATAACTGACGATATTACAAAAATAAATACAGCAACACTTATACTAATCGTTTATTTATGTTGACAAACATATTTTTCCAAGACGAAGTATAATAGCTGACACAGACAATTTCACAGATTGCAATAGGCACTAATACAAAACTTGCCATAATGCAAACAAGCTGACAAAATATGTAGCACAGGCAGCTGTATTTTGTTACGGCAAATTAAGCACATGAATGATGAGCACAAGAGAGGAAGCAGAGCACATAAATAAACTACACCCAGCTGCATGCACAGAGCTGTAACAATACACATGGTGCACCAAGATCCAAAAGAAGCAAAAAGGAAGATGTGAGGAAGGGGCTTCTTTTACTCATCACAACTCATCCTGTAAGAGCAGATTATGCACTGGCTCTATTCTACCCTCAGCACATGCATGAATAAGTTACATTAGGTGCCACATTTACAAATCACTTATACAATGTTCTTGTGATTGTCCTTATTCCGATTTTAACTTGGAAAGCATGACTGAGTTACGTAAAGCTTCCCTACGGCTTGGCACATATACAGAAAGAAGTGTTTCTGTAAACACTGGAGGTCATGGAAGGATGACTGACACATACCTCTTTTAATTCTTTTGTCTTTGTCTTTATGATTATCTACCACAGTAGTCTTTTGTAGAGTGAAACACATCCAGATAATACACTGTGGGCAACCAAGTGTGAATATCTGTTTTTGATTTCTACCTTTCTTTGGTGTCGCGCTAAGGTAACATTGGCGCGAAGGATTGTCTTCTCAATGTATGCGTTCCCACCAAACAAAACAGGAGCAGATGATAAGCGACATTAATGGTGCGTGAAATAAAACATCTGTGCTTAACTTACTACTGCCGCTCCTATCTGGCATGATTTTCTTCTTTGTTGTGTACTCGCACAGGTGCTACGCAGTTCACTCGATGCCCAAAGCAACCCTCACACCATAGCAGGATGTCAAATTTTGTTTTCAAATTCTAAGCGGAACTCTGGTTATGGGGGACAATTGCAAACTTATAGTTTTGCTTTGTATCTTCAATATGTTGTTGACCTTTAACTTTAGCCACTTCACTACTTTTCTGCAGGTGCAGACAGGCGATGCCATCAATGCTAGGTTACGAAAACACCAGAGCAGGCTAGAAAGCAAGAACAGATATTTATAATTTGGGTTCCCACTGTGCACTGCGTGTATATGTTTCAATGAACGATAAAACTACTTGGTAGATAAACATATGAAAGATAGGAGAATTAAGCTCGAAGCCTACCATATCAATAACTGGGAATTTTATGTGTAAATGAACTTTCGTGTTTCCCACTGATGAAGAAACAGTTTTGACAATATGTGCGAAGGCAACCAAGTCACTCATGCTCACAAAGGAAACAAAATAAAAACAAGCAAGATTACAAGAACTTCGAACTTTCAACCTAAAGTGAGACACCTCACATGACTGATGTATGTATTTACTGAGCATAAATTACATCTGGCGCATAATCTGCTTTTACAAGATGACGAACAATGAGTTACTCTTGCTTTCTCTCTGGGACATCTGGCACTTCTGAACACATGCACATTGTATGGCACAGCTGCGTGGATGTAGCTGGGCACAGTTGTTAGTCAGCGTCAATCTGTTTCATGGTCTTGCACTATTATCGTTGCAATTTATAATTAGAAAATAGCCAAACTATTGCAAAAGGACTTCTTGGGCAAGTTGGTGCTTAGATTTCCTAGGCATACTTTGTGGCGCAAAATACATTTCTTGAAAAGGGACAGAAGAAAGGAAGACAGTGAAGCGCCAAACTACCAACTTGGTAGTTTGGCGCTTCACTGTCCTCCTTTCTTCTGTCCCTTATCAAGAAATGTATTTTGCACCACAATGTATACCTAGGAAGCCTTACTATTGGGTTGATCAGCTGTATTTTAAACAAAACATACTGTCAGAATTCCCTGCTTATCGCTAACACAGAGATGGGTACATCATTTCAGATTTCAAGAAACAGCTGTGGAACAGAAAAAAATGCCGCAGACAGAAAATCTACAATGACCAGTACCTTTAATATTAAATGCCATGTATTAGCTCTTTCTGCAATGAATACCATTATTACCAAACATTGTAGCCTGAAAATATAATTGGAAAATATTTACAACAGTGACTCCGATTAGAACTGCATGATAATGCAAAATGTCTTCTTAAACAAGACCACAATAAGTGAAGTTTAATTAATTTCAGCAAACTGCTGACATCCTATTATTGAAGCTAGTCAGTGCTGAAGGTATTGTCAGTTTGTAGGAGTCCTCAGACTGGCAGCTCTGAAATATTTGTCACCATACTTGGTGGGACATGCTTTGCTCCTTCAGATATTACTTTGCCAAAAAGCGCTCCGTAAGCCTTGTGGGACAATTGTGTGTGGAAGAGAAGTGTATTTGATCATTACTTTTTGTGTATGTGTATCTCAGAACTGGTGCTTGTCTGAGTTCTCACAAAGTAGACTTTATTGAGTACTGTAATTCTGATGCCTGCCACTGCTATAAATTTCTGTTAGTGAAAGTTGTCCCACTGTCATGAAGCACTTATGTTCAATAATTAGCGGCAGTCCCCGCTGAAATACTCAGTAGAAAACACAATATAAATATATGGAGTCAAAATGTAAATGTCGAACAAAGTTGTATTGATTCTACATTTCACAGAACTGTCTTTTTTCTGTTAGTGTGCCAATACCAATTGCACATTCACAAACATTTTAGTATTGCACTTCTGGCAAAAGCTGGAAAATTCACTGTGCTTAGCAGAAGCCCTTGGGACGACAGCCCAGAGTCGCTTCGACAAGAGTGCTTGCCTTAAACTTTGCGTCGCTATGTTGTAGGTCACTGTAGCAAGGGGGACGTTTTGCTGATTGGATATTACTCGAAATATTTTTTATTGTTTGTACTAGAGGTTTGAAAAGAGAGCCAATCGGGGAGTTCTTCATGCAGATTTCATATATTCCATTTGTTCCTGTTTAGCTGCTTCTTGATTTATTTAGTAAAGCAATGAAGGGGGCTAGTTGGTGAACGTTCATGGTTATATTGCGCTCAGTTTTACACAGACGATATAAGTGAAGGATGGGACGTGGACGGACTTGCGCTACGTCCGTCCACGTCCCGTCCTTCACTTATATCCTCTGTGTAAAACTGAGCGCAATATAACCATGAACTTGATTTATGTCCATGTCCTGCACACGGCAAAATACATAGTGATGTTTGCGGGCCCTTTCTGGTGTAATAAATTTTCTCAAAAAGCAGTGTGCTGTAGCTAACTCAGCTCTTTGTAGACTGCAAAATGCTGATATATATTCAAACAGCATGTAAAGTTACTAAAAGTGTGCGAAATTAGTAGGCAGGCAGGCAGACCTGCCTACTAATCTTGCATACTTGCATACATATCTTGCATACTCGATGCAGTTGCTTGCTCCCGCCGTCCGACTACTTCTTAACGTTCCACCGTCTGCCTCCCGTGAATCTGTGCTTTCTGTGAACCTGCCCTACCACAATCAACCCGTAACGTCATCTGTGCTCCACCTGCCATCACTGCCATCAGTCTACCGCATCTTGTATCCTCAGCGGACAACCCGATCGCCAGGAACATCATCCGCTACTGTGTTAAAACCCGTGCGCTCATCGCCACCGCTCTGTGGGCCCGGTCGCTGCGCGACAGTGCAGGCTACTAATCCGCTGCTTTTCACGATGCAGGTTGGTAATAAATTTTCTCTTTTCGCTAAAAAAAGTTGTAATCTTTTCCTGATGCAGCTACCGAGCCCTATGTGTTGTGCCTGCATTGTGGCCGAATGTTCGCTTGTTATTCGTATTCTCTTGCTATTGTCGGGTGATGTAGAAATTAACCCAGGCCCCAACCGTTTCGACACCGTACTTGCCGAGCTCCAGAAACTAACTACTGGGCAAACCGCGTTATTGTCTAATTTACAAGACATTAAAGAACAGCTGAAAACTACTGACACAACATTGCTCAACCTAAACAAATGCATGATACGCACCAGCTGCTCCTGTTCAATTAGAAATACCCGCCTAAGCCAGAAATATCGAAAAAGCACATGAAACACACTCGTACACAAACTCGCGTGAATAATTCGAACGCACTTAATATCAACCCAAATAAATAAGCGAGACGCACCAGCCTTAAATTCAGTCGAGTCCTCTCCATCGAGTCAAACTCTGACCATGCACCAGCCCACTGAATGGAATACTACTCCATCGGCAACACAAGTACTACTCCATTCGAAGCAAATATTGGACACGCACGTGGTTCAGCCACTTCTCGTGAAAGTCTCTGCGCAATCTACTCGGTGATTATAAAACTGAATCGTCCTCACCTCTGTCAAGGAACGTTCCTTATCGGGCAATCGCTCTGGAATCTCACTACGCTACCCTTTCTGCTCTACACTCTGAAATAGACACCCTGAAAACTTTAACAACCGAACTTACCTGCAAGGTCGACAAACTGGAAGCATGAGTGGACGACGCAGAAAATCGCTCCCGTCGTACCAATCTTATTTTTTACAATGTTCCAGAAAGTAACCCTGCTGAAACTTATGCTGATTCAGAAGAAACTGTCATTCGCCGTGGGTCTCAACAACTAGGCTTTGACATCGACCCTAATTTAAGAGACCGTGCTCACCATCTCGGGCGTCATTCACCTAATCGTACCAGGCCTATTATCGTAAAATTCACATCGTCCAAAAGTAAAGAACGCATTCTATCATGTGGTTATAAACTTAAAGGCACGGACTACAGCACTGGCGAAGACTTTTCCGCATCCGTCCGTAACGCTCGCAAAGTAGCCTATGCCAGATCGGTATCCTATAAGTTCTCCCTGCGCTTCAAGACTTTATACATTGGTCCGAAACGCTACATATTCGATGAAGCTTCACAAACAGTAAAAGAATTGAAGTAGCAATCATCTCACCGTCAATCGACAGGCCATTCTAAGCATGTTCAACAACAAACACTTTCATTGTCAGCTGTTTTCTCTAACGTGGGCAGTTTCATTTCAAAGCGCGACATTATTTCAAATATCGTCTTATCTTCCGCCAGCAACCTACTAATCTTGATGGAAACGTGACTAAACAGCGACATCTGCGATTGTGAAGTCCTCGCCGACTTACCTAATTTCCGCGTCTAGCCTGTTTCACATGATGCGATTTTCGTCGCACCGGAAGTGCGATTTCCGTCGTTTGCGATGAAAATCGCAGTCGCAGTGCCGACCCCCCAATTTTCGGCTGCGACCAACCGGTTGGTCGCACAGTCGCACCGTCGCACCGATCGCTGCGATTTTCCGTCGAAATTGCGCGGAGAGCTGTCAACGGAGCTATTACGCCGGTTTCTTTTGGAAAATGGCGTCTCGCACGACAAGTGCAATGCGCGGAGACGTGGATCGTCGAATTCGGTACGTACGCGAAGGGAGAATAAAAAAACTTGTACCGCAGATTGCATTCTCTGATTGCTATGCGTTTATTGACAGGCTACACAGCAAATGAAGTGCATTTTCACGTTTGCTTCGTACGCCTTTGCGAGTTGTCAGTGCTAACAGGTGTTCGATCCCCAGCAGACGACGAGGTCGTCACAATTTTCTTTTGCTGAGTAGCATGCAAAAATCGCGCTTACGAAGCAGCTTGAATTATTTCAACCTCGGCAAGGGCAAATGACAAGACAGCAAAGTACCCGAAGTTTCAACGTTGCGCTGAACGCGGTACAGTTCAGTTGCATTTTCTTGTCGGTTTTCAAGCATGAATTTCCCGATGCATCTTGAAAGCTTATCTTGCCTCTTATTAAATTTGACAAAGCAAAAGTGTAGGCTATCGTAATGAATTTGCTACGATAGCATTAAATCCGTGGCTTGAATAATATATTACATGCACGTTAAGTTGCACCTCTTCTCTGGAGAATTTTTTTCTTGTACAGAAACCAATAAACATAGACTATGTTGCGGACTTTGTATCCTTACTGCATCTGTATGAACACTTGCTCTGCAAGGTAATTAACTGTACAGCTAGTAGATTAATTAAACTGCTTGCTATTGTGGCAAAGTGACAATGTACCCTCCTGCACAATTATGTAGAACTCGTGCAACAATGCGAAAAGCAGGCAAACGGCCTGTTCTTGTGGGGATAAAACAGTATAAAACGACACGCTGAAGAAAAGTCAATCAAAACTGTGCAGTGAAGTCAGCCAGTACAAGCAGTTCTTGCACGTTCACAGCTGATCAAGTGTGCAGAAACATTCATGCCTTACATGTTTCTAGTAAGTTTCTAATAAGTTTGTGATCATATATATTAGTGTGTAAACCCATATAACGATATCCGCTGCGATTACTATCTTTATAAGTAATGAAATACCATGCTACTTGCAAGAACATATATCACCCGAGGATTTTAGAACAAATTTCGGCATTTCAACTATACACAATATGTGGTTTATTCAATAAAAGACCACAAACTGGGCTTTTTTGCAATGACAAACTTATTCCAAACTTTACTTACATACAGGGAAGAAAAAAAAATTATAGACAGAAATATTGTTCTTCAATTTGTTCACCTGCCACTGTGGCTATAGCAATTTGCTGCTAACACAAGGCGAGGGGTTGATGTGCCAGCCATGGAAGTCGCATTTCGATGGGAGTCATAGGTGAGAAAAAAAGCTCTTGCACTTAGATTTAGTTCATCACCTTTTATTGAACCCTTACACTTAAAATACTATTGCATAGGGGGGCATGCTTATGCAAAATCTAACACCAATAGAAAGCAAAGGGCAGAATTGTAAAACAACCATCTTTCGTGATAATTCGAGTGTGTAAATATTTACTGCATCAATATGTATTGTTCAACAGCCCTGCACAAATAAGCATGATCAGGTATAGCAAGTACTCTGTCAGGAAGCTGGTTCTACAGATGTATAAATGTCAAGGCATGAATGCTCATACTACGTCGCACACATAGCACAAGAAAAAAACCCTTTTTCAAGAGTTGTCCCTTCTGGCAGATATGAGTGGGCCATAAGCAGCAGAAACTTTATTGCAGGATATTGTGTAATACCGCTTATGAAAGAAGGAGGAGAGTGAAGAGGCTTTTAACAGCAGTATCTCATGCTGCTCTAATAAGAGGAACGATGAGCAAAAACATTTCTGGTAGAGCACTTAAACAGTAACTTTCTGAAAGACAGAAAATTCCAGGTGAGAGTTGGAGGTAGATTAGGCCCACACACACCAACAACACGGGCATACTACAACAAACACTACAGCCTATGGCGTATTACAGTCTATGGGAAAGCTATATTGTACAGAAATCAAGAATGATGCAACAAGCCCTCGACAACACGGCAGACTTTCTTGGCCAGTCTGGCCTCTCGCTTTCTGAAAAGTCAGCTCATATCGACGTCGGAAAAAAAAGAGACTAGAATCAAGAACTACCCAAGATTGCACATTGTGATCCACATAGCTGGACAAATATGCCCGCAAGTCAACATCCACAAATCCTCAGCTAGTGTAAGCCCATGACGGCAGAGCCAGCACGTGGGTGAAACAATTATGCAATGCCTGGACGCAACTTCCACACCTGGTGAAATGAATAATCTCGAAATAGTGGGGGTGGACTAGTGGATACTATAGAAAATCGCAGATGCTGTGCTTGTGTCCAAGGTATGGTACGGTATGAATTACCAGCAGCACACAAAAAAAGACAACTCATCGAATACAGGCATCGGGTAGTAATAACAGGTCTTTCCAACTGTACCATGCTTGAAGACCTCTATGAGAAAGAGCTAACGAACAAGCACCTAGACAGAGTAGAGTTGCAGCCTGCAGCACAAATTCTTTGCCTCAAGAGTTCAGAACCTCGTCCCAAGATACTATGCCAGCTAGCATATGAGATGCAAAGACGACTACCCCTCCCTTCAGAAACACAACCTCGGGAGTACCTGAACTTGAAACACAACAGGCCCATACCGCGGAATATGGGGGCAAACAATTAGGCCAGGAGACTATATGCAACTGCCAAACACACAGAGGAGGTTGCTAATCATGAAGATGCAAGCAAACATAAGGCACATGTAGTACACTGATCTGGCAATAGCAGTGTAACAGTAGTATGACAGTACATAAACTTCAACCCCATATAAGTGAGTACCATTCCAGGTCATGCTACACCTACAAAAGCTGAACTGAAAGCAATCAAAGCAGCACTTGTAGTGCAGATTACACCCTGCACAACACCGTGCATGGATTCACCAGAAACTGTCTGGGCCTGCACATCACACAAGATTGTCAGGAAAATCAGGAGATTAACACGCGACTTGCAAGCACATGGCCAGAAATTAAATTACAGGGTACAGAGCCATGCAGATATTCCAGGACACAAGCGGGCTAGTAAGTCCGACATATTAACTGAAAACTAGATGAGTTTGTGTGTATTCATTATTAACTAAAGTGCAACAGATAGACAACAGACAAGAACGAAGCGCTCTGTGTGTTCACTTCGTTCCTGTCCATCGCATTTCTGTTGCACTATAGTTAATGAATTCATAAGGCTGCACAGGAGAAGAATGATACCTTTGCCCAAGGGCCCGATCTCACATCCAAATCCACGCGTGTATACACGCACGCACGCACGCACGCACGCACGCACGCACGCACGCACGCACGCACGCACGCACGCACGCACGCACGCACGCACGCACGCACGCACGCACGCACGCACGCACGCACGCACGCACGCACGCACGCACACGTACACACAAATGTTGCAAGAGCGCATAGCATGAAGCAATATCAACAGGATGACACTAGATATGGATGAGGACTAACTTTCAACTGAGGTTCATTTGTAAAAATGTGGCGAGTTATATAAATTATATAATAGTTATATATATATATATATATAGTGATGTTATAGTTATATATTATAGTTATTATATATATATATATATATACATATATATAATAGTTATATTATTATATATATAATTATATAGTTATATAAAAAAGGACGATGAGCAAAACGAGAACAAGGTGAAAGCAGGAGCCAACGTTTCGACAAGTGGACTTGTCTTCTTCAAGGTCCACGTGTGGAAACGTTGGCTCCTACTTTCACCTTTTTCTCATGTTGCTCATCCTCTTGCATTTCCATCTCCTGCCTTCCCTGAGTTTTCCCCAGAAAAAAAAAGACATCTTTGAAGGATAGATAAAAATTGGTGCTTGATGCAGCCAAACATAAATAAAAAATGCTACAGAAAGAAAATAGAGAAAAATTCCAAGTGCAGGAAAAAATCATTACAATTGCCAATCCTGCATGCCGGCACCTTTCAAGAAACACTGTTGTCATTCCAATAGAGAGACTGACAGCTTGCTTATGCAAGCACATTCTTCCAGTTCCATGCCATTGTTTTTTTCCCCTGGACTTGTATATCTAATGTATTTTCTCCCTTTCCTGCTTTTATCTTTGGTTTCATCAAGCACTAGTATTTATCAGGTTTTATTGCTGTACTACTTTGTGGTAACCTTTATAGATCACTGCATTTTCACAATAAACCTTTTAATTAGAAGTTAACGTACCCTGTTCTTACTGCTTCACACTGTACAGTCTTGCTACATCGGCCAAATAAAAGATTTTATAAGGTATCATAAGGGCCATTAAAGTGACTTGTTGCTGTCTAAAAAACATGAATAGCCTGGCTGCAAATGGCACCAGAGAACACATAGTACAAACGAGAAAACCGAGATGATCTAACAACCAAAAGTTTAATGTACACACCGAGTAAATGCTCGATGACAAGCAATAGACTGAACATACACAAAAAAGGAGAAGCAAAAATTCATGTGCGTTTCCTGACAGGAAATGCATCCATTTCTAACGGAGGCCGTGCTGACAAGATTAACCCAACATTTTTAGATTTACAGCTTCCGTAATTTCTCTAGGCAGCCGATCTGCACAGAATGCTCGCTTCTTCCTCTACAATGCACGCTCAGATGTGGAGAGTGCATTGTAGAGGAAGAAGCTAGCATTCTGTGGAGATCGGCTGCCTAGAGAAATTTTGGATGCTGTAGATGCAAATACACTGGGAGAATCTTGTGTCAGCATGGCCGCTGTTACACCTTCAGAGATGAATGCGTTTCCTGTTGGGATCTGTATGGACACATATCAGATCTTGCTTCTGCTTTTTGTGTAAATTCGATTTATTGCTTGTCGAACAGCATTTACTCGGCACGTTCCATAAATTTTCATTTGTTGATACACCTCATGATTGTCTTGGTCTCTAGCAGAAAGGCGTTCAGTCTTATTGCAGTGAAGCTGTATATGCCTAGGCGAAACACTGATGGTCCGATCCCAAAAACCCTAGTGTAGGGGTATGAGCCATTGTTTATGGGGGTGTGAGCCATTGCATTCGTCTTGCATGATGGACGGAGACATTTCTTGTTGGGTAGACATAGAAATGCTTATGCATTTCAAACATACATTTATCTGCGTATTATTGCAGGGAAGGGACACAGAGGGGTATGGGGTTAAGACAAGATCATGATGTCATTATTATCTCGCAGCAAAGGTGTGGTGGGCCATTGGCTAGACCGATAGTGACGTCGTTTCTCTCTAGCAGCAGAGCGCGCGTGCAGCAGTCTCTCAGACTTCCCGATAGGTTCGAAAATGTGTCCCTGTATATAATTAAATGAAATGTGCAGCCCCAGTGTGTCACTTGGTAACTACAGTGCATAACTGAGTCATAAAGATTATGATTAACGCATTACAAAACACAAGTGCGTAACATAATTCAGAAAGACTTTGGTGGACCCACTGGATTAACACAATGAACCACTCATTGCACTTTCCATGATGGTGATCTTGCAAAGTGCAATGTGTGGCATTCCAAATAAACAATGTGATAAACCCAAGCCAAACATGTGCATAACCTCATTAAGAAACACAGACATAACCAGTAATATGGAGAGACTTGAATAAACCATTGGAATTAACCCAGTGATAAACACCGGGGCTGCACATTTCAGCTTCACTGGTTTACCGTCTCTACAGGGTGCATGGGCAGTAACTATTTCTGTTATTGTTTGTTAAGTATTGTATAATGTTGTGCCAGTAAAACACATTTGGCTAGTTGGTGCAATGTATTGGTACTGCTTTTCTTGCTGTTTTTTTTCTTAATGTTGGGCCCTTCTTCCTTTTGTAACAGGTTTTTTATTCCCCGTTGCATAATACCCCAAGCTTGCAGCCTGCGAGGTATATAAATAAATAAGTACATAAGCACGTCATTCATTTATTTTGGTCGGGGAACAAAAACGCATTGAAAAGCTTAGACATATAGTCATTGCTTCACACTTTCGAAATGAATAATTATAGCTTGCTATCGACACTGAAGCAGCCTTTCGACAGCAAGAAAAGGAATCAGTTTTCCAGCTCTGAACATTGAATTGCAGGAAATGCAAGCAGGCATAAAATTCTGCCAATATAATCTGTTTAGGAATACCACATTAGAATAAACATTGAGGCTTGCATTTGTACTTTCTCTGGCTGAGCAATCTAGTTTGAAATGACTCCCATAAGCATGTCGTAACAATGTTGATCTAATACAACTTAAATGCGTGAATAGCTTAAGAAATCTGGATGATTGCTATAAATTACAGTGAAGAAACTATAATATGTAATAACATTATTAATATAATAATAATATTTATTTCCACAACACAGGCTAACCGTGAGCGGCGTGCGAGGCTGAGCAGAAAGCTGAAAAATTCTACGGCAAGTGCGCCTGCCGTGGGCCTACGATCCTGCATTATTAATAGCGCGTATTGATATGGTCTTCTTGTTAGAAGTTCCGAGTATACTACCAGCTGGAGAGACGGGACAACAAAGTGGACGAGAAGCGTGTCTTTTAGAATGCTATGTTACAACGTACAGGTTTCTACAAAAGTGACAGTAACTGCTCGAAACATTTGATGCGTCGGCTTTTGCGCCTTTAGAAATATTTAGAGAGGGTTCCCATATATATATTCGCAGCGCAAGCACGGCGATGGGCGAACCAGGCTAGCGCTAAGGTTGAATTTCACAACACAATTTTCATTCCACGTCGTAATCACACAGATCGTTTGAGGCTTCGTTCAGGGGCACACGCGGGCGTTCGGGTTGGTGCTTCTTGTTGCGTTTCGCCTAAGAATATGGCTAGGAGCAGGTACCACATATGCGCAATTACGGGCAATATACACGCATAATTTCTCCAGAAGCTGATGCCGAGCACGGGTAGCGCGAGGATCTTGTTGGCCTGGCACGACAACTTCGTGGCAGCCGAATTCCGAATACTGCATATACGGTGAGGGTAGCTATATGAACTTGTCGATAGGTTATCTTGTAGATTGTTGTAGCGCAGGCAGAACGAAACGGTCATAGAATGTAGATAAGACAACACACAGCGCTGAACCATAGAATAAAGAATCGCTGAACCACCTGCGAACAGCTGTTTACGTGCGCGATGTCGCACTGAACTACAGAAACCGCCGTCGCGCACCCCAAGACAAATCTGAACTAACGTTTTTAAATTAGTAAACGTACATATTATTTGCTTCTAATCAAGAGAAGTCAATAATATTATAGTGTAAACGTTTTATTCACTACAATAAAAGAATTATGCAGCGTGTGCCACGAAACCTGGCAGTAAGCAACCCTGGGCGTCGCACCAGTCGCATCGTTGAAATCGCAATCATATGAAATGAGCCCTCTAAAAATCGCATTGCGACGCGTGCGACAGCACCGATTTTCGTCGTTGCAGTCGCAGCATGTGAAACAGCCTTCTTCCGTAAGAATCGCCCGGATAGGAGGGGAGAGGTGGGGTACTGATTGCAACCAGACATGAACTATCATGTACAACCATTAATGTTTCATCAGACATAGAAATGTTATGGGTCATAAGTCATGCTTCACCTCAGTAAGTTTTGATTGGCGTTTGCTACAGGCCTCCTAACGGTCGGGATTTTCCCACAAAACTGAATAATGCAATAAATGAAATTAAAAGGAAGCATCCAGGCATCTGTACTCTCTTATATGGAGAATTCAATTTCCCGAGTATTGATTGGCATAATCTTATTACCACACGTAATAGAGATGCTAACAAATTTCTTGATGTTTGCCTTAATTTTAATCTTGTTCAAATGATATCGGAACCAACCCGTGTAACTGAGGACTGCGCTAACATTCTCGACCTAATATTAACGGATAATCCGGAATACGTTCATTCCATCCCGCATCTACCAGGTACCAGCGATCACCAAGCCATACAAGTCGACTTTACGATTAAACCGTTTCCATGGACAACTAGCAAACGTACCATTCGACATTATGATAAAGGAAACTATACTGCCATAAATAATGAACTTCGCACATTCTTACCCCGCTTTCAGTCTGACTTTAAACAAAGATCTATCCACGATAACTGGTACTTGTTTACAAAAATTGAAGGTTTGGTTGACAGGTTTATTCCAAGCATAAATATAAGAACTAACCCCCTAAACCCTTGGTTCACAAATACACTCAAACGTCTTGAAAACAAAAATAAGAATTTTTCCGTTCAGCCAAGTTGCGGCCTAGTCAGAACGTTTGGGACAAGTATTATGCCGCTGAAAAACGTACCTACAAAATGTGCGAGAAGCCAAACGCTCTTTCTTTCATTATGACCTTCCTAACATGTTGTCTACTTACCCCCGTGGCTTCTGGGAAGTCATTAATCCCCAGAATACCGGCACAATTTCCTTCATCGATGCATCAGGTGAAACTATCTGTGAATCCGAATGCGCCAACATTTTTAGCGCAGCTTTTTCATCCACGTTTACTAATGAAACCGATCCGGCTGTTTCTCCAAACCCCGCAATTATTCATGAGACAATGCCTGCACTTGTATTTTTTTCAGATGGGATATTCTCCCTAATAGAAAACTTAAAGCTTTAGTGTTCTGCTGGCATTGACAACATCAACGCTAAGATACTGCAGACAATCGAAGATACATGTTCAGCTCTGTTGTGCTTGTTATTCACTCAGTCACTCCTCACAGGCCAACTGCCCAAAGATTGGAAACAAGGGAAGGTCGTTCCAGTCTACAAATCAGATAACAAGAACTCACCTCTAAATTACTGTCCCATTTCTCTAACTAGTATTCCCTGCAAAATCATGGAACACGTCATCTATACTCACATCATGGCATTTCTCGACTCGAATAACTTTTTCAATGCTGCCGAGCACGGGTTTCGCCGCGGTTTTCAATTTTTCCAATTCTTCATTTGCAGACATAGGACACACAGAAATACCAGAACTGGTTGGACCCATAGCCACAGGCTAGTGTCGGGTCCAATGAAAAATGAATAACAATTGCAAGTACAGAGCAAATAAAATACATCACGTGCATACACATATTTGTCGCATACCATTAAGTTGCACGAGCGTACACAATGAAATGCGAAACAGTGAAAAGCATCTTATACTATTGAACATTTCTAAGTAAAGACATTAGACTAGTTAGGAGGATTGCAGGCAAGCTTCTGCATTATTATAAACACACAATACTAATCTAGACAAAATCGAAACACTAAGATATGTTCAGCAGGTGTCAGCGAGTTACTAAAGAAAAGAAAGGACATCATGATTGTTACCATTGAAAAGCATTATTGAGGCTAAGCAAGTATTTCTTAAGTACCGATGAACAATTATTTGCTTGTTTTATTTCTGCTGGTAGTTTATTCCAAATTTTTCACCCTGAAAACTGTAGCAAACGTTGTCCGTAAATATTTTTAGTTGGAGGAAGATTAAAATTACCGCACGTTTGATTTCTGGTCGCACGATAAGATGAGTAAAATATAGAAACATGAAAAGGGAGGTTGTGTTTAACAATATTGAAGACACACGTGGCAATTTTTAATTCGTGTATCTTGTCATACGGCAACACATTCATTCTATGAAATAAAATCAGACTTGGTTTATCGTAACTTGAATAGGTAATTATTCTCAGGGCGCACTTTTGAAGTTTGCGTACAGGTTCAAGACAAGTTTCGTATGTCGTACCGCATGATTCATTACAATATGTGATATGGCTATGGATGAGTGCAAAATATAAAATACGCAGTGTGTTAGTATCGAGACTATGCCGTGCTTGTGAGAGCGCATAGCATCCTGATGCGAGCTTTTTACAAACTTTTTACAAATTTTTTCAAATATAGTATTTATGGTACTGAGCACGGATATCGGCCTGTAATTGCAAGGGTCATTTCGGTCTCCCTCTTTGAAGATAGGGACAACCTTAGCTATCTTCAGCTGAGACGGATATCTAGAACAGTTCACGGAGTGATTAAACAAGTGGCATAATATTGGCCCTAACATATCTATATTCTCTTTTATCATTCGAATAGAAATACCATCTGGTCCGGAAGCTTTAGAGGCTGACATCTTATTGATTGTTGCCATCACGTCTTCAAGTTCAATGGTATACATAACCAAAGTGTTAGGTACGGGACTCTGGAAGATATATATACTTTCTGGTTCACTAAACTTTTCAGCCAGGGATGGACCGATACATGCGAAGTATGTGTTAAAATTCTCTACAACGTCATTATCAGTGGTTTCGGGAAACACAGTTAGCTTGCGTTGTTTTCCTGTGATTTCGTTTATAATTTCCCACAGCTTTTTTGTGTTACCAGCGGTCTGTGTAATTAGGTGAGCATAATAGGCCTTTTTGCGCGATCGAATCATAGCGACAGATTTATTCCGCTGTACTTTGAATTGCTGTAAGTAGTATATATTATCTCTATTATGGCGCCATTTGTCATGCCAGTATTCTTTGGCTTTAAGTGTTTGAAGTATGTGCTCTGTCATCCAAGGGCACATGGGCGTATCATGTCGACCCTTCGAGACCTTGCGATTACTCCTATCTACGGCGATATTAAGATATGCAATTAGGTTATTTATTTCAATGTCGATATCCTCGTTCAAAATTTCACTGAAATAAATGCGAAGGATTTCTTCGCGTAATAGCTTGTAATCTATTTTCATTCCAATGCTGTTTCTTATTTCTTTGGTACTAGTTGGATGATCTAAAGCGGCAAATATAGGTAGATTATCAGAGATTGGCTCTTGGTAAACGCCTCCGGTAACCCCCTTGTCTAGGTTTGTTAATGCGTGGTCAATTAAAGACGAAGATGCCTTAGTTATACGCGTCGGCGACGTAATTAAATTACGATAGTTGTAAGATTGCAACAAATAGCTATATTCGTGGTTGTGCATGTCATATGTGTTTATGTTCATGTCGCCTATTATAATCACTGGTTCATTTCGCTGCTTTGACACAGCGCAGAAAATTGTTTCCAGCTTATCGAGAAATCCTGCGAGGTTACCGCTCGGTGGCCGATAAACTGCACTAATGATGACGTCACACTCTAGCCGAATGAAAAGGGATTCAATGTCATTGCAACTATATGTGGCCGCTGGAACTTTACTATACGATATATTATCTTTTACAAACAATGCAACGCCACCCCCGCGTGAACGTGAGTCGCGCGCGTTTGATTCTGTTCTGTAACCTGGAAGCCAGATTGTTTCACTTTTCCGCAGCCACGTCTCAGTTGTTGCAATTACACTGAACGAATGTTCATGTAGCGACAGGAAAGCAGAAAGCAAGTCTACGTTTTCATTAATACTACGGATATTGCAATGAAAAACTGATGTAGATTTTGCTCTACGAAGATTGTCAATCTCTTTGATTGAATAAGCCATTGTTAACGAATAGGGTGTGCAAGTTATAAAAGTACTTAAACTATTTCTGCTAAGTCTTCTTCACGTGTTAGATGCACAACTTTGGAGTTCTCGGATTTCCGCATTAGTATTTTCCCCTCAAAAACCCATGCAAATTCCCATCCTTTCTCTCGTTTTTGTTGGATGGCTTTTCCCAGCAAGATCATGTTTTCGGGGCACAAGTGTTCGTTTACGTACACTGGATCGCTATTCTGAAAACCCAGCATGGCTGTATTCAGTCGCTTCTTTTTGGCTGCCTTCAACAGTTTGTCACGAACTGATCTGGATGTGAACTTCACAACTACGTTTGGAGGCGTATTGTTCTTCGATGGGACGCGGTGAGATACGTCAATGTCATCATCAGAAAGCTGGACGCACAAGGAAGATGCGACTTTTCCGATTGTTCCGAGGACGTCTTCATTGTCAGCCTTTGGTATACCTCTTAATTCCAGGTTATTGCGCCCGCTGTACTGCTTTAACTCAATAAGCTGCTTTTTCGTTTCCTGAAGCTCTTTGTTTAGTCTTAGGTTCTCTTCCTTGCATTGCAGGCCCTGGTTTTTCACTTCGGTAAGCTCAAGTCGAAGACTTTTCATTTCTTTGTGGTAATCTTCAAAGTTTTCGTTCATGTACCCGATTGATTGTCTGATGGAAGCTTTCACTGAGTTATTCGTCTCATCAATCTGGTTCATCTCCTTTTTTAGGTCACCCATTGCGTCAAAAAATTTAGACGACATCTCAACGAGCACCTTTGATACTTTAATGCTAGCTGGCGCCTTTTCAACCAAGGCTTTAGCAATATCCGACAGAGCGTCAGTCTTGCTAGAAGCCATTTCTATAGTTAACTACGCACACTTGCAAACCTTAACATAACCGGGTAAACACCATAGAGACACACTGTGGTACACTGTGGCAGCAGTGACAGCAAAACTTCAGAAGTTTAAAGAGGCAAAAGAAAAAAAATGCTAACCTGCAATGTGAAGCAGGAACCATTTAGCAGATGCACAGTCGATGCTGTCACTGCTGCCAAATGATGTCTCTCCGGAGCATTGCCGTCTTTATAAGCTGTAAGTTGGTCACGAGGTCCTGGTGTCCAGCGCCGTTTGAATTTGCGCAGTTGCCCAGCTCAGTCGTTCGTCACCTTTATCGTAGGCCGGTTCGCCAGCGATGCTGATACGGTTTTCGGGCTTTCGTAGGCGGCAAATCTGCATGAAGAAGAGACAACGTTTGAACATCTGGCCTGTATTGCTGCTGCTTTGCCCACTCCAGGCGCCATTGGTGTGTGCTGAGCACGATGTCTTTTGCTGATGCGGCAGGCAAGGCGGCGGTTTCAGCATACCGTGTCAAATGATCTACGGCGACAACAATCCATCGGTTTCCAGCGCCAGTAGATGGAAGAGGCCCGTATATATCAATGCCGACACGGTCAAATGGCTGAGCTGGGCAGGGAAGTGGTTGGAGAGGTGCGGTGGAGAGATGCGCAAGCTGAGTCTCGCTGGCACACTCCAGCGAGACTCAGCTTGCCGCTTTCTTACACTCTAACCCTCATTGCAATCTTCGGTCTGACGTAATATCTTTAGATTTTGCTAAAGCCTTTGGTAAAGTATTCCGTAAACGCCTTCTGATAAAGCTTTCCCGCTTAAATTTTCACCCTAATATACAAAAGTGGAAAGAAGAATTCTTGACTAATTGTTCACAATTCGTCACCATTAATAATAAGAATTCTAATTCAGTCTCTGTAACATCAGGCGCCCCGCAGGGATCCGTGCTCGGCCCGCTACTTTTCCTAATATACATAAATGATTTACCGTTAAACGTAACATCTAGCATACGTATGTTCGCGGACGATTGCGTGGTATATCGTGCTGTTACTTCCGCCGCTGACCAATCTTCTATTCAAAGTGATCTTAATGCTAGATTATTATATGGGGTTTTACGTGCCAAAACCACTTTCTGATTATGAGGCACGCCGTAGTGGTGGACTCCCGAAATTCCGACCACCTGGGGTTCTTTAACGTGCACCTAAATCTAAGTACACGGGTGTTCTCGCATTTCGCCCCCATCGAAATGCGGCCGCCGTGGCCGGGATTCAATCCCGCGACGTCGGGCTCAGCAGCCCAACACCATAGCCACTGAGCGACCACGGCGTGTGATCTTAATGCTGTCCAGGACTGGTGTAACGAGTGGCTAATGGAACTTAACCCACGTAAGTGTAAATATTTGTCCATTCACCGTCGCCGTAATTCTCTCGTATTTCCTTACGTAATCTCTGAAGTTCCGGTAGAACTAGTTCATTCGTACTGTAAAGGGGGGTTTATTCGGCTCGTAGAGCAGCAGCGACAAACTCAGCACCAGCAGGTAGGGCGCAGCCAGCGAACGAACTGAGTACGTGCCACGCGATGGCAACTGCGCTTTTCAGTCTGCCGATCTTCTTCGTCACAATCACCCCGGAATTGAAGAGTAGCCATCCTGGCGACCTAGGAAGAGGTGGGCGGATTGTAATACTGCTTCAGCCGGTCAATGTGCACAGTCTCTCGCCCCCGACGACGCAGATCGGAAGATGGCGATACGGGTTCGACCACGTAGTTCACTGGTGATGTTTGTGCAACCACGCGGTAGGGCCCGTGGTACTTCGGGAGGAGCTTGGACGAAAGGCCAGGAGCAGCAACAGGCGGGACCCAAAGCCACACGGGTGAGTGGACGGGGAAGGGATGAGGGGGAGGATTGAGGTCATGGCGCTCTTTTTGGCGGCATTGTTGAGCAGACGTCAAAGAACGGGCCAGTTGTCGGCATTTCTCGGCGTGCTGAGCAACCGCAGAAACAGGTGAGCATTCAGCAGGGTCCGGCCGGTACGGGAGAACCGTATCAATGGTGCTGGAGGGATGGCGGCCGCAAAGCAGAAAGAATGGTGAGAATCCGGTAGTGGCTTGAGAGGCAGTGTTATATGCGTAAGTGACGAACGGAAGTACAAGGTCCCTGTTGGAGTGGTCAGATGCAACATACATTGATAGCATGTCACCAAGAGTTCTGTTGAATCGTTCCGTTAAGCCATTGGTGTGTGGATAGGATAGGAATAACTTTAATAAAGTGCCGGCAAACGACGATTTAACGAGTCGTGACGCTGGCCAAGCGTCGACCCTGGGTTATACTCTACTCTGCACTAGCCCCCTTGGGCCCGTTTGTAGTGGGTCACGAGGCTTGTGCTTTTCGAGCGCACCCCGGGCCTGCTGGACGGCCTATAGTTGTGAGTCCTTGTCTGTAGACTGCAGTGCACTTTGAAGTTCTGGCGGGTAAGTCCTGGAGTTAGCTGCCGTCGGGAACCTGGCACAGTGTGTGGATGATAAGAAGTGAATGATTTGGCATTCAGATAGGAGTGACTGCAGGACATCCGAGAGGAATACGCGGCCCCGATCACTCAACAGTTCACGAGGTGCGCCATGGCGGAGAACGAAGTTGTTTAGAATGAACGAGGCGATGTCTTTTGCTGATGCGGCAGGCAAGGCGGCGGTTTCAGCATACCGTGTCAAATGACCCACGGCTACAACAATCCATCGGTTGCCAGCGCCAGTAGATGGAAGAGGCCCGTATATATCAATGCCGACACGGTCAAATGGCTGAGCTGGGCAGGGAAGTGGTTGGAGAGGTGCGGTGGAGAGATGCGGGACACATTTGCGTCGCTGGCAGGCAATGCAGGAGCGTACGTATTTGTGGACGAAGGTGTACATCCCTCGCCAATAATATTGTAAGCGAAGCCGTGTGTAAGTTTTTGACACTCCGCCGTGACCACACTGCGGGTCCGAATGAAAAGCGGAGCAGAACTCTTGTCGTAGGTGGCGAGGCACTACTAAGAGCCATTTGCGGCCGTCATTGTGGTAGTTTCGGCGGTATAAAAGTCCGTCCCGGATTGTGAAATGCTGCGCCTGTCGGCGTAACGCTCGAGGTGCCGAAGTTGCCGGAGGATTTCACAAAAAGTCGAATATCATGACGATCCATGGGTCTTTTCGTTGCTCTGATGTCATGTCCATGATTTCAAGTGGTGAGATGTCATGTCTGTCGGTAGAAGTGCTGCTGTCTGATGTAACTGGGGAGCGCGAGAGAGCATCAGCGTCAGCGTGTTTGCGGCCAGAGTGATAGACGACTAGGATATCTTATTCCTGGATTCGGAGGGCCCACCGAGCGAGGCGGCCCGACGGGTCTTTTAGGATGGACAACCAGCAAAGAGCGTGATGATCCGTCACCACGTCAAAGCGTCGACCGTAGAGATATGGACGAAATTTTTGAAGAGCCCATACGATAGCCAGGCACTCTTTCTGTTACTGAGTAATTGGCCTCAGGTTTCGTGAGGGCACGACTGGCATAGGCGACTACGTATTCGGACTTAGTGTTCTTGAGTTGTGCGAGCACGGCACCAAGGCCGACACCACTTGCGTCAATGGGAAGTTCTGTAGGTGCGCTTGGATCAAAATGGCGCAAGATTGGCGGAGACGTGAGTAGGTGACGAAGAGTCGTAAAGGCATCATCAGAGCCTTCCGACCAAGCAGAAAGTTCATTGTCGCCTTGGAGAAGTTGGTTTAGTGGTGCGATCACAGTAGCGAAATCGCCAACGAAACGTCGAAAATAAGAGCATAGGCCAATGAAGCTGCGTAGTGCTTTCAAGTTAGTGGGCTTCGGAAATTCGGATACGGCGCGAAGTTCAGCAGGATCGGGAAGAATGCCTTCTTTGGCGACAACGTGGCCTAATATAGTCAGTTTTCGAGCTGCAAATCGGCACTTTCTTAAGTTAAGCTGAAGACCAGCATTCCGGAGACAGGACAAAACTTGATGTAAACGCCGAAGATGGGTCGGAAAATCAGGAGAAAAGACGACAACGTCGTCGAGGTAGCAGAGGCAAGTATGCCACTTCAAGCCGCGTAGGATGCCGTCCATCATGCGTTCGAAGGTGGCGGGTGCATTGCACAGACCGAACGGCTTTACAGTGAATTCATACAAGCCGTCTAGTGTTACAAAGGCGGTTTTGAACAGTCAGCGTGAGCCATGGGCATCTGGCAATAGCCAGAGCGGAGATCTAAGGAGGAAAAAAACTCCGCTCCTTGCAAACAGTCAAGTGCGTCGTCAATACGTGGCAACGGGTATACATCCTTTCGGGTAATCTTGTTAAGCCTTCGATAATCGACGCAAAATCGTATGGTGCCGTCTTTCTTTTTAACTAGGACGACTGGTGACGCCCAAGGACTACTAGAAGGCTGGATGACACCGCGATTGAGCATATCGTTCACCTGGTCATTGATAACGCGTATTTCAGTCGCCGATACTCGGTAGGGACGCTGTCGAATTGGTGCAAGGCTCCCTGTGTCGATAGTGTGCGAAACAGTCGTTGTGCGGCTGAGTGATGTTGCTTGGCAGTAAAAAGACGAAGAGAAGCCTTGGAGCAAGCGAAGAAGTTCGTCGCGCTGCGTCGTCGTAAGGTCACTGGCAATAGATGGCGTAAAAGAACGCGGCAGTAACTGAGGAGGCGATGCCTCGAGAGCATCAAGATAAGTGGAGTCGTCCATCGCGTCAAATATTGAAGATGAGGTTAGTGGCTCTGCTCTGCCAAGGCTTTCACGACGGCGTAAAGTAATTGGTTCAGCCGATGGGTTTGAGACGCACATGAGAGAGGCGCCAGCTTTGAACTCGAAGACGGCGAACGGCAATGGTAGTGAACGGCGGTGAACTAAGAGTTCGGACGGAGCGAAGAGTACTGTGCCGTCATCTACGGATTCGCAAGAGATACTGACAAGAGTGGAAGACCAGGCAGGTATAACGGTTTCTTCTGAAACAGCGATTTTGCGACAATGGTCCTTATGGTCAGCGATAATATCGGTCGAAAACTGAAACAGTTCGATTCCAGCGCGGGCGCAGTCAATGATCGCATGATGTGTGGAGAGAAAGTCCCAACCTAATATGACGTCGTGTGAACATGATGGCAACACGATGAATTCTATGATATAGAGGACCTCCTGAATTACGACACGAGCAGTGCAGGCGCCGGATGGCTCGACGTGCTGCGCGTTGGCAGTTCCAAGAGACAGTCCAGAAAGCGGCGTCGTCACTTTTCCTATCTTGCGGCAAATACGGGAATCTATCGCTGAAAGTGCAGCGCCGGTGTCGACAAGTGCTAGCGTCAATGTTCCTTCTATTGCGACTTCCATAACGTTCTTCGGGGAAGTGTGAAGCCTCATACATTTCGCTGGCACCGCAGTTCTCGCCTACTGAACTGCGATATTTAGTTTTCCTGGCGCAAAGGGCTCCGCCGCCGGTGCATGGGGGAAAGCGAGCGGCGGCGAGGAGAAGGTGAACGGCGAGTGGCGGAGAATGCGGTGTCGACGGCAGAAGGAGATTCAAAGGCGCCCGAATAGTTGCGGCGTTGTTGGAAACGTGGCGCATACGGACGCACATTGTTCGGGACGTTCGGTGTAAGCAGGCGACAGTGACGTGCCACGTGTCCAGCACAGCGACAATAAAAAACAAATCGGACGGTTGTCTTCCGTGCGCCAATGGTCTTGAGGTCGTGTATAGTGCACCGGTGGACGAACTGGAGGGGATACGGGTGGGCGCATAGGTGGGCGAAGGGGGCCGTAGGTCTGTGGCGCAGGCCTCATCGTGACTTTGGCGTACGTCAGGGGAGCGGCCGTCGGAGCCTGCTGAAGAGAAGGCGAAATGTGGTCGGCTACCTGCTCCTTGATGACAGATTGGAGAGCAGGCGCCAACGGAGTACTCGGCTGGCCGTGTGCAAGTGGAATCAAGGAAAGCTGACGAGCCACCTCTTCACGGACGAACTCCTTTATCTGTAGCAGCAGCGAAGTGTTATCCGGGGAAGCAGCCAAACTCAACATTGAAGTGGCCTGAGGTGTAGATTGGCGGGTGGCTACGCGTTGTTTGCGCAGTTCGTCGAAGCTTTGACACAGACTGACGAGTTCAGAGACTGTCGAGGGATTTTTCGCCAACAGCATCTGGAAGGCGTCGTCTTCAATGCCTTTTAAGATATGGCGGATCTTCTCCGTATCAGCCATTGCGACGTCAACGCGGTTGCAGAGGTCGACAACATCTTCTATGTAGCTGGTAAATGTCTCCCCGCGCTGCTGCGCACGGCCACGCAAACCTTGCTCGCCACGAAGCTTGCGAACTGCGGGGCGCCCAAATACCTCTGTCACGTCAGTCTTGAAGGCCGTCCACGTCGTCAGATCACGTTCGTGGTTGCGGTGCCACACGCTGGCGACACCGCTCAAACAAAACTACACGTAATTAAGTTTTTCGGTGTCGTCCCAGTGGTTGTGGATGCTCACCCGGTCGTATTCAGCGAGCCAGTCTTCTACGTCATGGTCTTCGGTACCACTGAAGATGGGTGGGTCGCGTTGCCGCAATGGGCCGGGGCAGACCACGGTAGTCACCGGGGCAGCGGGTTGTGGTTGTGGTGGTCCTTCTTCCGGCATTATGAAGACGGACTGCAGTGTCCGATTACGAAGTTCCAGAATTCTGGTTGCATCCAGCAGCTCCACCAATTATAAAAGGGGGTTTATTCGGCTCGCAGAGTAGCAGCGACAAACTCAGCACCAGCAGGTAAGGCGCAGCCAGCGAACGAACTGGGTACGTGCCACGCGATGGCAATTGGGCTTTTCAGCCTGCCGATCTTCTTTGTCACAGTACAAATATTTAGGAGTAACACTTTCGAGTGATCTTCGATGGAATTCTCATGTTACTAACCTAATATCATCCGCGAACAGTACGTTAGGATTTCTAAAACGCCATCTACATGATGCTCCTGAACATGTAAAATTGTTAGCCTACAAATCATTTGTCAGATCGAAACTAGAATTTGCATCGCCTATTTGGAATCCTCATCAAGCATACCTAATTAATGCAAAAGGATAGACACAAATTTCCAGACACAAATGCCAAACCACACGGGAAATAATCGAGGCATTCCACATCAAAAAACTAGGAGACACTTGCGTTAGCCATGCATCCTTGTCTCTGTTAGAATGCGAATTTCAGTATCTTCACAATACGTGTAGTAATCTGAAGTAGTCTTTCTTGTGTGTTGTTGCCTTTTTTGACTTCTATACCTCCTGATATGTTTAACTGATGCTTTTTATTTACCTTGTCACGTTCTTTCTTATGCTGCGGTTTTTGCAATCACCTATATATATATATATATATATATATATATATATATATATATATATATATATATATTCTTCGTTTAAATACAAATTTAGTTGAGAGTTAGCGCTCGTCCTGTTTGCTCCTATCTGTGTCCGTGTCACTCCGCGCTACAATCCAAGATCATACGTAATTAATGGTCTTGAATCTGTACAAAATCACGCCGCTCGTTTCAGCCACTCGTCATATTCCTTTGATATCAGCGTTTCCTCCTTAAAAACTGCATTCGCATTATTCCCCTTATCGCTCCGTCGTCGCATTGCCAGCCTATCTTTATTTCACAAATTCTTTCATAGCCCTATGCGCATCGCACCATACATCCTTCCTCCTACACGCATATCTCACCGCACCAGCCATCAGCTACAGGTTGCCCGTCCCCGCTCACGCACTGTCACGTTTTCAAATTCTTTTTTTTGCTCGAACAACTGCAGACTGGAATGGCCTTCCTAACGACGTTGCTATTACTATGTGCCCATCGAAGTTCGTTGAAAATGTAAAAAAAAGACTTGCTGTTATTGTGACTATGTATTTTTATACTTGCCACCCCTTATGTAACGCTCCATCTATTGGGGCCGTTAAGGTAATAAAATGAAATTAAATGAAATGTATTGTGAAAAAAAAATTATTGAGAATACTTAAATTTTTGTCACAGTAACATGAGAATAACCTTGTGCACTTATAATTGTCCTATACAAATGAAATTTTTCATACATATTCTTCAAGATATGCAGAATACTGATACCTAATTGAAATTACAATGTGAAAAAATTACTTAAAGTGGCCTAATATGTTTTGCATAGTTCCTGTAATTGTACAAGCTGTTTGGATAGGTATCGCCACTTCACGGTATACAACTAGCTAAATAAGATACAGCATGAAACTATTTGTGAAAATTTTATACGCAAGAAAGTTCCCATAAAAATATTTTGCCACTACGTAGGACATAACTAAAGAAAACACCAGTTGCACAGAAACCAATGACAATTCTAATCTACATAAAACTCCCTATGAATGGCAGTATATTCAAATCTCTTGTACAAATAATTAAAAAAAGTTGTTTCGAGGACCATTTCCACTTAATAAGTGGGTGTCAGTGTTTCTACCAAAGGATTAGAAAATGCCTTGAGGCATACCATAAGGAGTTCTTTAAATAGCACACGCACGCATCTGCCTAAAAAGCCCCATGCCCTGTTTGCATTCCTTAGTAATTTTTTGCATTCTGTTGTATGTCACCGTATGTATGCCTTAACACTGAGTGCGCAAAACCCAAAACAGCCTATTATTACACTAACTTTTTAGCCTGTAAAGGTGTTGTATGCCAATGGTGGCAGCCAACTCTAGTGTGAGAATAAACAAGTATTTGTTCTCGCATTAATGAAACCAGTCAAAATATATCCTCGCAAATTTGGAAATGAATGCACAAAGAACCTTGCTTATTGTCACATTAGTATCCCTAACAAGATCTTCTGATGTTTATAATTCCTAGTTTAATTCACTCTCCTCTAGTAAATGGGCTCTGACCTACAATACTCAGTGTAGGTGACCAACCCAGACCTGGAAGCCAATATTTGAATCTGAAATAAAGACATCCATCCCTCGACCACATGGCACTGCTACGTCATCACAAGAAGCATGCATCCATGGACATATAGTCTGTAAAATTATTTTTACATGATCTGTACCGTTACTCTTGTACTAACAAATTCTGAAAATTAGGAAATACATCTGCTATTTAAAGCACTGCTGTATACCTGTGTGTTCGACAAATGCAATACTCAAAAGGTGTAATACAATCAATGTGTGCATGAAACCTACGCTGCCTTTGACATTCGTCAGTGTGGCAAATAAGTACTGAGAAATGCCAAGGCATCATAGCTTTCATGTCTCAAACCTTGTGAGTACCACTGGTATCTCTGCAGTGAAAGGAAGTCACATCATTACCAGACTTATGAGGGGAACCCATGTTTCTTTAGTTTAATATTCTCCTATATCCATAAGTTTTTCAAAAATAACGGGTGCTTGAAATAAGTACTCTATATTGCTCTTAAATTTATTCTGCACCAGAGCCCGCGTTATGTTACATTTCTTGAACACATTGCAGTGCTCTAGATTATCAGAGGAAGAAAAAATGCCGTAAGTTTGCATTTTAGCTTTCCGTAGACAAAGAATTAAGAACCTATCAACTGCATCCACAAGTACAAAAGAACTACGAGAAACGGGGCATACGTTATATTAGCAGAGTTGATGGTGAGAATTCTAAGAGAAAGAAACTATTAAAAACTAGGTACTAAAGACACATGGATTATAATAACAGAAGTATTTGCAAAGAATTTGAAGAGAAAAATAGAATGTCTGTTCAGATCACTCCACCCCAACATTCATTCATGGTTCGGTAAGTGACCACAGCTGGTAATGCTGTTTGGATAGATGGAGCTGAGGTACAGCTGTGAAATAGATGGAACATGTAGAGGGGTCACCGAATGTTGCGCGCTGGTTGCACAGCAGGTTGCCTTGATCTCCGGACTCACTGAACATTGATGCGTTGAGCCTGGTCATACGTCGTTCGCAAGAGGCCTGGCCCGAATGTGTGGCACGGCTTGGGTAAAATTTCGAGGCAACCTGAAAAACACAGATCCATATATATAAGCACCAAAATATTCCACACCATAGGCACATAACAGATAATGAAAACGGACACAAGTCAGCAGACTCAAGATATATATATGTGCAAAATTGTAAATGAATGTGAAGAGCTGCTTATAGGATAGAATGCTTCATTTTGTCTTTTCTGGCTCAATAGTATCTTGACATAAAGTCAAGTGTACATGGGCCTCCCTAGTTGTGTAAGTAGGCTATTCCATGCCAGCTGTCCCAACTTGGCACACGACCACTTCGAATTTCTTTTTGAAAAACTGGAGGCCCTTCAACATAGGACAAATGTGAATTTCACGAAATACCTAAGACAAAATTTTTTTACTGTCGTAAGCATTATGTGAAATTCTGTGTAAAGCCCCAAAATACGTCATAAAAGCCAAAACATTGGTTGCTTCATTAAGAGGGCCAAATTTTCAAAAGCAATAAAGAGAGGCCTTGTACCAAAAACAACTTCTCATTAGCTACTGCTCAGTTTATTATGGCTGACTAAAAATAGACAAAATGGCTTATTAACTTTATTTTCACAGAACTGGCCTACAGCAAAAGCTGCAAATTTGCGTAATCCACGTGTTTAGGGCTTGCGCTGCGCACAAGAACCGGTTTCAGAAAGATACATTATGCAGCAGTCCACAGAGATGAGGATGAACTTGGAAAAGGTCAGTTTTGATGTACGTTTATCGGCCTACTACCATTGAGGTAGCCCTAGTAAACTTATGCCAAATACCATGTATGAGAGTACACTGTATGGTGTTTCAATTGGTAAAGCTTTATCAAAATAGTTTTTGTGTTAAGCAAGAAAAAAATTGCACAAGTGGTCTCTTGTAGTTTCAAAATTTGCATCGCGTTTCGTCTAATCCACATAGCCTCTTGGCAGCTAAGACAAAATGCATGGACTAGGGCATCCCTGCACAGATAGCGGGGAGTCTAAACTGCTTCGGAGTTAATTCTTTCATTGCTGAGTGGCTACAAGCCACTTCACTCAAAGAGACGCCGCTTAATTACAGGTAGTTACGTGAATCTTTCTGTCGGCTGTCAACCTGCTTGGCATCATCAGTAAGGCTGCCAACTCCCTAGTGGATGTAGTCGGGAAATGGTGGCGGCAGGACGCAGTGGCAGAAGCCGCCAAACGCTCCCAACTCCCTAGTGGACGTAGTCAGGACAGGGTTGTCGTAGGACGCAGGAGTATGAGCCGCCAGAGTGTACCTGCAACAAATTTGCAAATGTTCTTAGTGCTACCATGTCACGATTTACAATAAAAATTGAGCTGTCTGTGTAACATGGCTACGAATACAAATAAAGGCAAACAGTGAGGTCCTTCGACACAACTAGAACCCTGACAAAAAAGAAACGGTATTATGTTTATGAAAATCCAAGCAATGAAAAAAAAAGAATGTGCAACCGATTTGTGCATGGAAGCTGGGTTGAAACCTGAGCTCATACCATCAAGTGATCTGCTAGTCAACTGCAAGCCTGTTACCTTAAAATGTCATTGCATATTTTTATATGCATTATATTAAGCTGCATTAATACGAGTTCAAGATCTTTTAACAGAGGTAAATCACCAAGCTAATTCAATTTACGAATTCCAGCGGTCGTTAATGCAACAAAGTACAAGCTCGGAATGAAGCTGGCCGAACTGGGCAGTGAAAAGTAACAATGTGGTTCTCTACATCTTGTTTTTCTGGCTTTCGCTCTAGCATTGGAATATACAAGAATTTTAACATTCCTGATATTTCACCCTGTTAATTTTTATTCCATAATGCATAATACTTCAGCAAGATCACTAATGCTTTCTTTTAACCGTAAATAGTGACAGAACAAGAAAATTCACTGGCGCCAACGTCTTGAGAAGAAAAATCTCCCTCTCTTTGTCGAAACATTGGCTCCAGCGATGCTCCTTGTTCTACGCCTCTTCATCATTTCAAGTTTCTGTCTTCCTGTGCACCTCTGTACTTTCAATGTTGTGTCAATGAAACTGTAATAACGGATAATTAGTAAATGTAGCTGATGAGGAACTTGGGCTTGTTGGTAGATAACGACAGAGTAACTGCGCAACATTGAGATACGGACAAAGGACGCTTGTGTGCGTTGTGTCCTCCAGCCATGTATCCCGTTTGAAAAATTATGGTGTTTTACGTGCCAAAACCACTTTCTGATTATGAGGCACGCCGTAGTGGAGGACTCCGGAAATTTCGACCACCTGGGGTTCTTTAACGTGCACCTAAATCTAAGTACACGGGTGTTTTCGCACTTTGCCTCCATCGAAGTGCGGCCGCCGTGGCCGGGATTCGATCCCGCGACGTCGTGCTCAGCAGCCTAACACCATAGCCACTGTGCAACTATATCCAACAAAAGCTGGTATGCTTACCTGAGACGTTAAGAGAAATATGGCACAGGTCACTCCACGCTGGTAGTCTTTCGTATGCATCTGGTTGTCTCTGTGCGTTGCGATCTCCCATATCACAATGAAAGACGCAGTGCAAACCGCGACACTTCGGGCGCTTGTGACGATCCCGCGAACTGCACTTGCTCGATGTCGGCAAAGACGAAATCGGCGACGCGCTCCTGCTGGCGGCGGTCCTCCTCGTCGCAATCGCACAGCACAGAAAGAAGTTGCCACCGTAACTTGCCGCAACGCCTGGTTGTAGCCGCGCCTAACGCAGTGCATTCAGAACTACTCACCAACAACGTACTCGCGCATGATGAAACGAAACTGCAAAATGGCGCCATGCTATTACCGGCTTCGGCTTTGGATAATTTTGCACGCGCACAACTGCGCAAAACCCTAGTTTCCGTTTTCTTTCCTCGCGTTGAAAAAAAAAAGGACTGTTTTGCTCACTGATAATCTCGCGTCACGTAAGTAAGGTTCACGAATGAAACAGCCATGAATTTAAAATGCGTCTTGAAATACCCGCTACGTTCACGTCGCAGAAGCAAAATTTGCTCGTCCGGATGTGCTTGCGTTTGAAATATCCATCGTTGGGCTGTCGGAGCCTGCTCGAAATGTGAAGACGCGGCTTAATTGTCATTAATTTGCTTAGCTATAACAGTGCGGCTGCCCTTGATTTCTGTCGAGTGCAGTTTGCTCTGATGTAAGGTAGAACTACAAAGCCGCCCATGTTACTGAATAATCTAGTGAACCTGAAGCTGCAAGAACTGTGGTATTCCTCCGCAAGTTCTTGGGACTGTGTGCCCTGTCACCAAATGCGAGCGTAGTCATTTGGCGGAGATTTAGCAACTCATTTTCTAGAAATATCGTTCACCGCTCTATCACGACATGGAGAAGCAGCATGGTTGGTCCTTAGTAAAATTTTCTATTTATTGCGAATTTTGCGATAACAATTATATGGACACAACCGCCGTAATATATATGTCGGTGTTGCCGTGAGCTTACGTATAAAGTCAAGGGCGATAAGTTCTTATCGTGCGCCGTTGGCTGTGTTCGTTAAAGGAAGTGTTCGAGGGTGAGCCGAGATGTATAGTGCCTTGATGGGTGCCCCGTCTATCTATGGGTGGTCACGTGATAAAACGCGCGCAAGCCGGGGAAGGGAGGCGCTGGTTTAGCATGCTTCTCCTCTGGCCGCTGCTCTAGCCCGGTCTGCCGCCACTCTCGCTCTGTCTTGGAGATAATTTCCGATAGGTGCAAAGCTGGGGAGCGCTTAGATAGCGTCATTTCAAGTTTCGGAGACGCTTTGAAGGAAGAGGCAGCAGAAGCGTTCTGTCCGCTCTGTTTGCGCCCTGCAGCACGCCGACGCTGTGACACTGAGTTTTCCCGGTCATTGAGGGAAATCTGTTCGTTTTAACGTGCGCATATGACCCTGTGCTTGATAATTCAAGGAGTCAGCGAATGTTTACTGCAGTTTATTCCGGCGATGAACTACGAACCTTGGTTCGTGCAGTTGTTCATGCAGTGGTTCATGCAGCATTGGGAGGGAACTGCTACATTTTTGTTTTTATATTTCTAGGGGGGTTCAAAAGCAGTGCTGCGTACGCTAATGTTTGTTTTCGGTCCCGGAGCACAACGCACTGCGGTAGCCCAGTGGCTTTGGTCTTGCGCTGCTGCGGTCGAGATCACGGGTCCAATCACAACCGTGGGAGTCGCATTCCAATGGGGGCAGAATGCAAGAACGCGCGTATACTGTGCATTCCGTGCACGTTAAATAACCCGACCAGCTGAAAATAAATCTGCAGTTTCCCATTACTGTGCGCCTCATAACAAGATCTTGATTTTGGAACGTAAATTGTCAAAATTTAATTTTACGTAGCGGAATTACATTTACAATCGACACTATTGAGTGCGCTTACTGAACTTGTTATCTCGTTGCTGTGCTCTCTTTAGTAGCCAATACTTTTTTTAGATTTACTTATGGTCCAAATCCAGTGTGACAAATACGGGTGTTCCTTAGCATAGGAAACCAGCTATCGCCTAAGCGTGTGAGATATTACCAAACATGCTCAAGGAAAATCGATATTTAGAGTTCGATGTAATTGCAGAACATGACAAGGACACAAGAATCATACACCGCATTAAAACCAGGACTGGAACCCGAGCGCCTGCCTAAAACAGAAGACGTTATCTGGTATTTCTTCTCCTGCATTATAATCGTTCTCTCGCCAGACTCATCTCGAATATCAGAGGAGTCGCTATCTTCCATGACGACTCTTCACATGCTATTGAGAGTCAAACGACCCATACACAAATGTTGACTCTTGTTTTGTGACTCTACTCGCGCAAAAATGGGTCTTCGGAACAAAAAAGAGAGTCAAGTTGCCGTGACTCACTTTTTACTCTCTTTTTTCTTAGAGCGTAGAGCGGGGTTTGGTCGTATGCCTGTGCTGTAAATAATGTCGGCCAAGAGTGCGATTTCTTCAAAGCCGAACTGGCATTTTGCAGCATTGAACGTTAAGCTTCAGCCGCGGACTGAACACTTCGCAGCCTTTCGTCATGCTGTGCCCTTGTTGTGCCCCAAATGAGTACATCATCGACGTACACGTGCACACCGGGAAGGCCATCAAATGTCTCATTCAGGGCTTTCTGGAACACTTCGCTGGCCGATGCGATGCCGAAAGGGAGCCGCAGAAAACGATAACGTCCAAAGGGCGTTGCAAACGTGCATATTTTAGACGACTCCCCATCTAACGGAATTTGATGGAACCCAGCATTCGCGTCCAGACGTGAAAAAAAATTTGGACCTCTCAGCTCCGCCTCAATGTCCTCTCGACGAGGCATCTGATAATGTTCGCGCTTCAGGCTGTCGTTAATTTGCCTATGGTCAAGACATACTCTCAGCTTGCCGTCTTTTTTGCGCACGATAACTAATGGGCTTCCCGAGTCGGTCGGGTTGCTCATTTTCCGTAAGATGCCCTCTTGTTCCATTCTGTCCAATTCGGCACGCAGCGGCTGCTGAAGAGACAGGAGCACTCTTCGCGCCGGCCGGACGAGAGGTACGGCGTCGTTGCGGAGTATTATTATGTGTTTTCGCTGAAGACATCCAGTTCCTTTGAATAGTCCAGGAAACTTCTGGGCTACGTCTCCCGCTGTGGTCGTGACTGCCTCTGCCGCTCATTGGATCAGGCCCAATCGCTCGCTTGTCTCGAGTCCCGGTATCGCTTGGTGGTTTTTTTTTACCACGGAAAAGTCAGCGGCTACATCACAGTCTCCCACTATTGCTTTTGTTGCAACCAGGCCGCAATGTTTGATGAGCCCACCGTTATACGAGTGGAGTGTCGCGCCAGACGGCATCAATGCAGCAATGCGCAGCATCCGGCACACTGACAAGGGTATTATGCTTACTTGCGAGCAGGTGTCGACTTTGAACACAACTTCTCGGCCGCCAATGTTCGCATTGACCCGCCAGTCGCAGTTGTTGTCGATGGTTCCAACAGCGACGTTTAGCACTTCGACGTTGTCTTCATGCTGAATCTCGTTTACGCCTGTTGATCTGCGACAAGATGAGAAGTGATTGAGCCCTTGGCATGTGTGGCATGTTTTCCCATACGCTGGGCAACGGCGTGGGGCGTGTATTCGGCTGCAGTGAGTACATCTGTTATCCCTCTGAGGATACTTCGGTACTTTCGGCGTTTACCTGCTCAAACTAATCGCATCCACTTCAGTCTCGTCATTTCGTGTGTTCCAAACATCGCTCTGACGGGCTGCAGCCTCTGCCGTCTTGCATAGCGTGACAGCTTTTTCTATCGTCAGATGTTTGTCCCTTAGGATATTCTCCCGAAGCTTGGGGGGAGTTCGTGCCAAAAAGGATTTGTTCACGCACCATGTCGTCGACCTTGTTACCGAAGTTGCAGTGCCTGGCTTGTTTCTTCAGGTCCCGCAAAAACTGCTCGAAGAATTCCCATTCAGCTTGAAGGCGAGTGCGAAAGATCTATCTTTCATGCACGTCGTTTTGCTAGTCGACGCAGTATGACTCAAACTTGGCGACCACCGTGTCATAGTCCTCTTTGCTTTCTCCCGCGGAAAAAGTGAAATTATTGGACACTTCTAAAGCGTCTTCACCCGCCAAGCTGAGAAACTGTGTGGTTTTCACTGCGCTGGATCTTGACTTTTCGGTGCACGAAGTTGCTTGCCAAAAAATTTAAAACTTTTGTTTGAAGATGCTCCAGCTCTTACCGCCGTCTCCGTTGATGCGCAGTTGCTCCGGTGGTCTGATGCTGTCCATTCTTGCGTTGTAGTTGCGACCGCCCTGCTGCTCGCGGACGAGGATGCCTATCTCACTTCTGACACCATCTATCGTGACGACGAACGGTACGAACTCAGGAAACAATGACTCTGGTTTATTGCGGTCCGTACATCTATAGCGCCGTGTGGAGAGAAGGTAAGAGTTAACAAGGGAGAGGGAAATGGAGCACGTTGCACTGAACCGGCTGTTGATAACAGGCAAGTACAGATACCTGATATGATACACACCCGGTGGTGGACGAGCTGGCAGAAGATTTCTAGCTGCTCCCAGTATAGGTGCTTGCGACTCCCACCCTTCCCTACAGACCCTCCAACATCCATGGAAGGCTGGCCATAGCACTGGCCTGCTTTGGCTAGATTGTGTGCTCTACAGGCTAGTACTGTCGACCACTCGCTTCCCTGGCTCCCTTTTCATGTAGGGATTGTGGAGAATGAGGAGGCTGACGCCCTGCCCAAAGCATCGCACTACTCGGGTACCATCAGCACTGCAGCGTAGCACTCGACTTCACAAGGTATACCTTGCCGCGGATACTCACCGCGTCTGACCCCGATCCTCGGCTTGCTGGTGGAGACTTCTCTGCTCGCTGCCCGAGGGAAAGATGACAGGAGTGAACGGTGCCTTCTTGTACGCCCCCGAGTCGGTTGCTCCTGGACTGGTGGGCATAAGTTCAGCAAGTGCACAGCAACCTTTCCCGCCTGCTGGGCGTGCGGTGCACCAGAGCATTCCCTGTGCTCGTGCCCCACACGATCTGCACAGATCTCGAAGCTGACTTCCGTGCTCTGGCGCCTGGACCTACATGATACCTCTTCTGAAAACTAGGATTTGTCGAGCAGGTACCACAGCGTGGCCTTCGAGGCACTCCTAGAGCTACTGGAAGCAACCACGCTGTCGTGTTCACTCTAGGGGCATGTCCTACCAACGTTGCCCGCGTGTCTGTGCTGCCAACGGCCATTCCTTTAAATACTCTTCCTTCCACTCATATCCCTCCTACTATAGGTACTGAACCGTGCTCTGTGACGGGAAGAAGCGACGCCTGCTTCCTCTATGCAACCTCTCTTCCCTGCGGAATGTGTGCAGGCACATGTAAGCACACTAGCGTTCCTGTTGAACTGCTCTGTGGATGCACTGCCGCCTGAGTGGAACGGATGTCAGCAAGCGTCAAGGTAGCCTTATCGAGAATTTCACCCGCTACGCCCACGGTTTGCTCACATCTCCTGCACCACCGAGGGTGACGACTGCACTGGCGGCGCCCTTAATCATGCTGTGAGGCGCCTGGTGACCCTGTCTGGGACGCTGTTCTACAAAACACTGCAGTTATTTCGTGTGCTGCGTCGCGCCAACAAGTCGCAACCTCTTATAGTTAGAACACGAGACGAGCATTTCGAGCGCAACACAGACGCTTGTTATCATTGTGAACCTAGGATGTTTTTTTTTTTTCATCTTATGGCGCTGCTGGCGGTATGATTGTTTGGTAGGGACCGACGACAGTGGATGCCCTGGAACGGCAGAAGACTACAAATGCATCCGCTTCGCTTAGCCGCTTCGGGGGCGGTACCGCCATGGCTGCTGGAAACTTCAGGTTGGTCATTTTTATCTCTGTACACAGTAAACCATTCAAGAATTCGGCGCCGGAGCTTACTAAGGTATTAGGTACATTGTTAAGCTGTGTGCTTATTTTTCGCACTAGAACCTGCTTCCTGGGCTCACGCGTTGAAAACGCTTTTATTGCGATAGCAATTATATGGACAGGCCAGGCGCATTTCGGCTGTCGCCGTGAGGTTCCGTATGAGTGAAAGCGTGTGAGGGTGAGCTGGCGAAGGCGCTTCAACCTCGCGTGCGCGAGCGCGGAACGCGGCCCGGATGCGTGCCCTCTCCTGTGGCGCGCGAGGCAGAAGGGTGAGGTGAGGGAGGAGGGGCGCTCTTCCAAAGCCACCTAGCATTTTTTCAAGGCCTGCGCGCTCCGTCCGTGACGTCACGTACCTTGCACGACCCCGCCGGAGTGCGCCTGCTCGCTACCGCCCGTTCGCCTTTGAACCGAAGTGAAATGGGAGCGTCCAAGAATTTCAATGCACGACCAGTATTTAGTGTCAATTTATTTCTCATACCAACATGAAGTTCCATTTAAAGGCCCGCGGTTAAAACCATTATTTAACGGTATCATGCTGTCATGCAAGCAAGAGAGTGGGCGACAGTAGCATTAATGAAAAAAGGTTTATTTTCCAATACTAGAACTGATTAAAAAAAACACTGAACAATACCCTGACAGATTTACTTCAAATGCACACTGAAGAACGAAAAGGGAGTCCTCACAAACACTGTATAGACACACTACAATACACTGACTACAAACAATACAAACAAATCCTTGAACCAAACAACCTGTCTGCAGCTGGTCTGCATTACGAAAGCGTTTTGAGCTTTCTTTGCTGTTTCTTTTTGATAGTTCAGTGTTTAAGAGGTCTGTCTTCATTTGGAAATAATTTTTAAGCAATGTGTTCGCTGCTGTTCACAGTATATTTTGATAGACATCATCAGGATGATGACCTTGAGAACAGATATCGAATCCTTCATCGTCTATTACTTCTTGTGTCAAACTAATCAGCAATTCCCTTTGATGTCTGGAAGCATGAAACTGCACAAGATTTTCTTGTGTAAATTTCTGAAGAACTAGTTGCATTCGCAGCACAGCATCTATGACTACAGGCCTCGGGAACTTCAAACCACCCCGGGAGAGGTTCTCAATTATTATGTTGCGATCCAGCTCCATTTCTCTTTCCTGTGCAGTAAGGTTTTCTGCACAAGCTGTGCAAGGAATCTTTTTTAGAGCTGCATGTGCACAAAATCCTGCTATGTATGTAATAGCTGGCAAGCTCGACTCCTTGCTTTAATGTCTTCTTCTGTTATTTTTATCTTGTAGTCTTCTATGAGGCGGCTGGCATCTAATGTTTTGCTGCTAGATTTCCACATGTCTCTCATTTCAGGGAAGATAAGCGAGTCTTGCAGCCTTAGCTTCGCTTCCGTCTCATATATTTGCTGTATGCAGACATGATAGTTTGTCCCACAAAGGCGACGGTATCTTCCAAACCTTTCTTCGAGGCTGTCAGTTTGGAATTTGCCAAGCAAGACATACTCCAAGTGAAGCTCGTCAATGCAATAGCGGCAGACCTCAATTAGGGAATAAGTTGTGAGCCTGAGTGCAGCATGTGTATCAGTTGTTAGAGCACCGGTGTCCATTTTCACCTCTTTCCATACATCTAACCAGCTGACAAAAGAACTCGGGAACTGCACTTGCACACCATACAAGCTCGTCACTGGTTCTTGATAGGGACATCTTAGCCGACGGCCTTTCTTAGGCGTTTTTACGTTGACAATGTGCCACCACTTTAGTATCACACTGATAAAGTCTGCCGTTCCTTCAGCATAGGACAGGCCAAGTTTTGCTCCAAGTGACTCCAGGGCTTCAATAAAGAATTGATTGAAAACTTTCAGTGGTAGTTTTACGTTCTGTCTTTCTATGTTGGATGGGTGGATAGCTTTGTATGTAAGCCCATAGCCAAACTTTGATAGACTTTTTCTTTCAAATTCATGTATGTCACGGAGTGCCTTAAAGGAAGCTCCATTAATGCGAACTAATGATGATGCACTTGAAAACTCCGGATAGAAAATGCATGTTCCAGGATTTTTCTGATTAAGCCAATTGTTCCTCACACATTTTAATAAATGAACAGGATCCACTACATAAAATAGGGGCCTAGATTTGTCAGCAGGGTGAGGGTAAATAATATCCAACCTGTTATGCGGCGAAAACATGGACATCACTTTTCTGTTTATTGCATTGTTGTCTGTTATGACAGCAATAACTGTGAGTCCTGCCTTCTCAAGCTCCAAGATAACTTTTTTGAGGACATCGTGCAACTGCCTTGCTTCGATACTAAAAACAGGCAACATATGTTCAACATCCTTCTGCCCTGATAGCAAACTCTGAATCATGAAAACATGAGCAGTTTTTGCTGCATCAGAACAGTTTGCTGCTGTGCCAGTCAATGAGCCACCTTTGTAATTAAAGTACTGCGTCAAGTGAATTTCGTCCATCATGAGAATGACGACTTTTTCATGTTGCTTTAGATGATTTGTCCTTCTTTTGATGTAGTTCAAGAAATGTTCATCTGTCTGTTCGTGCGCAGGACTAGCACGATACTCGCCACAAATCCTCATCACTGTAGAAGGGTGTGGCAAAGTTATTTTGCTAGTACTGCGGACGAACCTATAGGCATGTGGGGAAATGGTATAAAGGATGCTTGAAAATATTATAAGCTCTGCTGGATACCTCAAAGCACTTTTATCCTTAAGGAGCAAGCGCAACTGTTCCGTTAAAAATTTAACTGTCTCTAACTGTTCTTGTGGCAAAAGATCCTCGTTCGCAATGTCATCGAGAAGTGAGCACACTAGCTGAAAAGACGCTTTCACTTTTTCATCTGCGTGGCATACAGATGGTGCTTTGAACATTTTTACAATTTCTAACACAGACTCAAGAGTGCGCATATCATCTAGCTTGCTAGGCATAGTTACGTCATCAGAAGAGAGTTTTGCCTTCCTCCAGAAGGCCGTAACATTCATAAGGTCACTCACTATAACAGAGCGCTCCACCTCTAGTTTTCCTGAGTCACCTGCAATTTGCACGAAAAACACAGCGTTTTGAACAGTCTTCACCATCCAGAAATCGCACACCTGAACATCTGGAAGCCGCGAAAGCAGATAATTATATGACGCCAGCTTGTTCATGTGCTCTTCTTCAGCATGTGCTGCCAGTGATAACTGCACGGCTTCATCCAGATGGGATGCTTCAAGGCGCCTTCGTTTGTCTTCCGGTGCATCACGCACTGGAGCAAAGTGTGATAGGTAGGCAGGGCTATTGGGGAAAATGGTTGGCACAGCCTCTGTGTCAGACGTGTAAGCCCCATTGGTGCTTCCACTGTCCTCCCATCAGAAGCTGTATAGCTAGAGGTGGTCTTGAGAAACTCTGGCTTGAAATGTAGCTCGCGAACCTTCACAGCAAAAGAAAAGGTGAATTATTAAGATTTGGGTTCGTCCACCATCTCCACCGGCATTTTTGTTTTCATATATAACGCGCCGTATAGATTCGTCAGCAAATAGTAGTCAAGAAGGGCCGTGTCAAGTGTAAGATGAGAGGTTCAGCATCAAGAAGCACTCCAGACGAGTACAGAAGGCACAAGTGACTCGCCAAAACATTAAATACGAAATTCCAATATTTCTACCAGAAATGCAAACAGAAGCCAACTCTATTTCATTAATATGCCACTAGCTCAACTCGATTTCTGCACGAAGCTAGCAGGCAGCACAGGAACCAAAGGAAATCTTTTTCACCATTTTTACACAGTAAACAAGATGTCTCCGTAAAAAAATATGCATTGATTCAAGAAACGATAGACATTGCTTTAAAACTTGGCGCCTACGGAAGAGAAGATGTGGATGTACTACATACCTTGGGATCGCGTAAGGTGCCGATGTCGACGTCGTCACGACGGATGGCTCTCACCCACTGCTTTCCGCGGGCAGCGTCACGCGTCAACGAAAACAGTCTAACTTTAGGACCCTTATCGCAATTTCCGCGGCAGTTGGGTACGCAGCACCGACCCATCGCTGCTCTCGACGCACGCAGAAACCTTGCAGACCTTCGTACCACACCGCAGGCTTAGGCCTAACGCACTGATTCCAGCCTGGTCGTCAGCTTTACGAGCAGTGTCAACGTTGTTTGGAAACTTCCCCACACCACCACTTCACTTAAAAGACTATTCGTGCAGTCTGCAGGCGATGTGCTGCACTATGATCACAAAGCAGTTCAAGAAATACAACATCCAAGCGTAAGCGTGCACATGCGCCGGTCAACAAAGGTAGAAAGAAAAAAAAACGCGCTGTTGACCGTCAGTGCCACCTGTCGGAAAGCCGAGAAAGCTAGGCCCGCTTCGGCTAGGGCCAAGTGTAGTGACACCACAGCCACGAGAGACGGGAGTGCGGAGGCCTTGAAAATTCTAGATGGCGCTGGCTCTTCTCTGGCGGCTGCTACGATGCCTCGATGTACACCTCGCCCGCCGTTCCGTGGAGAGTGGAGACAACCACGGCGTCTACTACAGCACTGGCCACGCGAATCGCGGACGCCGTAGTGAAAGCTGGAACCGCATGACGCGTTTTTTGTCGCGACTGACGCACGGCAGAGAGGTTAGGGCGTCGCTTCGACGAACGCGCCCATGAAAATCGCGTAGCCGTGTCGTGCTGTTGCGAGTAGAAAAGGACGTGTTGCGTCCCGCTCGCACGCCCGCGACCCCCAATGACAGTGCAGCGCGAGTGGGACGTCACGCCAACGTCAAGCCTTAGTTCCCCGAAGACCACCAGATGGGGTTGCCCTCCGCGCATTTCGGTGGAGCATCTCGGCCGGGACCTCGGTGGAACACCAGGTGAACCAGGGCGTGGTTTTCAAAACCACTTGTTCTACTCTGGGTAATGCGCGTTTGGTAATCGTGCAAAATCGCCGTTTCTCCTGTCGTACTTCCGTACTTATCATGGACAAAGAAACCTTTAATGGGGCCCTCATCACAAAAGTGGAGCAGCGTCACGTCCTGTGGGATTCGCGTACGGGAAAAGGCGCCTTAGCAGGCGGCTATCGATCCTTGGCCGCAATGTCGTACAGAAGGTGCATATTTAAAGTGAAACACGATAACTATCCTTGGCAGAGAAAGGTAGCTTTGCAATGACCCACTAGGTGACTTTGGCAACAGTATTCCGTAATTTTAATAGTAGGTTTCCTTTGCCGAAAAACACCGATCCCTGCTCTGGGGATTTCCCTTGTCAGCAAACCCAGGGAAACGCGGCGCGGCAGGCGCGGACCCACCGTGCGAGACGCAACCCACGCCCGGCGTTCTTCGGACGTGCCTCGCATGGGCTCCGCGATTTCTTCTCCTGGTTTTGGCATCTCGCCCGGGATATCCTCCAGTTCCTGCTACCGAGCACCCGGTGGTGTAAGGACCTTCCTGACACCTCATTTGCCCGGACCCGCCGACCAACGTTTCACCAGGACCTTATCTTTGACCAGCTACGGGGCCGCCGAGCTAAGCCCAACACTCGGCGCAAAGCCACCTCGCCCGCAGCGCGCAGCTGCACCTAGCGTCGCACCGGCGTCCGCTGCGCCGGCACTCGCTCCCGTTGTCTCGAAGCCGCCGATATGAAAATTATAGTCGACGGTACACTCATCTCCCAACAAGAATTCGAAGACGACCCTCGCTGGTACCGAATGCTCCAAGTCCACCATGCGGCCCATCCAAAGGAAGCCGCTTCAGCCACGAACGCCCACCTCAAGTCCACCATGGCATCCCCGCCATCGTTGAAGACTCACCGCCTACGCCGCCACGTCCCACTGCCTCGACTCCCAGCGGCAGACTACAAGATCGTCTTCCGCCCTGGAGGTGGCCTCGACCTCCGCACAACCACCAATGGGGCCCTCCTTGCCTAACTCTGTTCTTGCGCCAGCGTTGAGTACGCCACCGCCCGTGCCGAGGACCGCGTACGCATAAACCCATACAACTCTTTCACCTTCAGTACGCCCTCGGAGCAACGCACCCGGCAGTATGTGTGAACCTCTGAGTTGCGTCTCGCCACCCAGCTGTACCCACTGCGCACTTATATGGCCGTACCCGACAACGCCCTCCGCGGCATAATCTATAACGCCGTGGACAATCAAAACCAAGAGGAGATAATCGAGGGCCTGCAGGCTATGAATCCCAGCAGCACTTACGTCATCGCCGACGCAAGGCAGATGGGTCGCACCCGGTCCATCCTGATCACCTTCGTCGGCACAAAGGAACTCCCTCGCACCATGGTGTTCAACTGCGGCCTGTTCATCTGTCACCCCTTCCGCCCAAAGGCTGAAGCTTGTTTCAATTGTTGGAGCCATGGTCACCGCTCCGATGTATACACCAAGCCCAGGTCCGGACGCTGCCCACGTTGCGGAGCGGTGCACGCGGCTCGGGACCCCCCTGACTGCACTCCTCGATGCATCTTATGCAGCGGCACACATGTCACGGGGTCCCGCCCGTGTAACCTCAGCTTCGAACGGGGGGTCCCTCCCCACTCCCATCCAGTCCCAAGTCAACGCCATCCAACACAGCACAGTCAACACCATCCGCCAAGGACGGCCGCTCATCGCGCCCCCGTCAACGATCCAGCTCCCGATCAAGCCGGGACCGCAGCCCCCGCCGCCGCTCCGTCTCATTTCCACCGCTACCGGGGCAAGACACCCCATCGACTGCTTCCCAGGTGAGCTGGCGATCGCAGCCTCCCACACCCGACCCCGAAAAAGAAAACCTCAAAGCTCTAATCGCAGCCTAGAGCAACGAGATTGCCCTACTAAAGGAACAGCTGCAGGCGCTGCTCCAGTGCCTCCACCTCCCCACCTCTTCCACTCACCAAACCTCACAATCCGTCGCTCTCCAGACCCCAATGCCACCACCTCCCGCCCCTATGTCCACCTCCTCTTCGGCCGCGTCTTCTCGTGCCGGTTCTCCCTACCGCAGCCCTCCACATAAGAGGCGCTCCTCTACCGAACCTGCCCTCACCTCGGAGATGGAGGCTGTCATCCGCGACATGGCCTCGTTCCTCGAGGCACATGAACGACGCATCATGGCCGCCATTACAGCTCTGCGTAGAGACACGCAGAGCTGGATGGCTCAAATTAACAACCGCATGGCCAAAATTGAGGCCCGTCAGAGTTCCCTCGAGGCCGATCTTGCCCAGATGACGATTAATGTCTCATCCCTACTCCACTCATCCTCATCTCCCAAGCACCCTGCACCAGCAGGGGCACCCCGGCCTCAAGATGGCCAGACACACCCCGCGCCTTAATTTCTGTCAGTGGAACTGCCGCAGCTTCCACGCAAAGCGGAACACGCTGCAGCTCCACCTCCAGAACATCCCTCCCTCCGACCTCCCCGCTATCATCGCCCTTCAAGAAACCTTCTCCCCAGTAAAACTACGGGAATACACAGCTTTCCACCTTGCTTCCCCTTCACTTGCGAACGTGGCCACGCTAGTTCATCGCGCCTACATGGCAATCGAGCATCCGCTCGATGTTATGGAGTGCATTCACCTCTTCTTGGAACTCCTTCCCCGGCGGCGGCAAGATGCCAGCCTCTCTGTCCTTATGTATACAGCCCTCCACGCACACCTGCAGCTCCCCTCCTTCTCCTTCTCCGCAACGCCATCTCACGCGCGAGCCAGAAGGCGCTCCTAATTCTTGGGGATTTCAACGCTCATCACGTTAGTTGGGGCTACCCCAAGAACTGCAAGAAGGGCCTGGCAATATGGACCTTCTTGCAGAACGAACAGTTGACCGTCCTTAACGATTTCTCGGAACCCACCCTCATTGGCTCCAGCGTACAACGGAACACTAATCCGGACCTTTCCATCTGTAAAAATATCCCGGACGCGGTGTGGACGAACACCTGGGTCTCTCTCGGTAGCGACCACTATATCCTGTCCATCTCTTTCTCCTTTCCCACCCTATCTTCCTCCCGTAAACGTCTGGTGCAGGTGGTGGACTGTGATCGCTTCCGCCAGTCGCGGCAACAAGTGTCCACCTCCACCTCAGACCCTTCTCATTGGACCACTAACTTGCTTCAGGATGTTTCCTCTGCCACCTCCACCGTCCCCACCACTCCTCACTCCTACACGGCTGATAGTCGCCTCCTACACCTCTGGGAAACGTATCACCAGAAACACAACCGCTCGCGGCGCCTCCGCCTTGCTCGCTGGCAATGGGCATTGAAGAGCACTGCTCCTCTCTCACCAGACAGCTGTGGGCCAGACCTGCGAGCGCATGGCCGGTAACCTCTAGCTGAGAGATACGTGGGTTCTCCTACGTGTCCTCCTTGACCCGTCGCATTCCAAGGCCACGCACCGCAGGGACGTGACGCGCCTCCTTCTCTCATCTCCACTCTGATTCCGACTTTCTGCTTGCTCTTCGTGATCGCTATCTCTGCACCAACCCCCCTTCCTCTCTCCCTTCCTACACCGGCAACCGTAATTCTGCGCTCGACGCAGATATCAGCCTGGGCGAGGTTCGTGCCGCGCTTCATAAGCTACGCACCACCTCAACATCGGGGGCCGACCAAATCTCTAACAAGGCCCTCCGTAGTCTGGACACCCCATCCCTCGAGGCCATCACTGACCTCTTTAGCAAACATTATTATGAAAGCACTCTGCCTTCCGAGTGGACCCACGCTAAGGTAACTTTCATTCCCAAACCTGGCAAACCAATAGACATCCAAAATCTCCGCCTTATTTCCCTTACCTCTTGTCTCGGTAACCTCTCGGAGCAGGTTGTTCTCGACCGCTTGTGGAACTTTCTAGAAGACAACCACCTTTTCTCCGATTCGATGTTTGGTATTCGCCCTTCCCTTTCTGCCCATGACCTCATGCTCCAGCTCTCCGAAGTTCTTCACCCTCTTTACGCCAAGCGCACTCGTGCGGTATTGGCACTGGACATGACGAAAGCATTTGACAAAGTCCTCCATTCCGCCATCCTAGATGCTCTCTCCACCCTTAACGTGGGTCCTAGTATCCACGGTTATATCACGGCTTTCCTTGCCCGTCGCACCGCTGAGATTTTATTCGGCCCTCTGACTTCTCCAAATTTCACTCTTGGAAATCAGGGCACACCCCAGGGTTCCGTCCTCTCCCCCCTTCTCTTCAACATCACTCTTTTCCCCATGGCACGCGCTCTCGCTGCCATTTCCAACCTGTCCCATGCTTTCTACGCCGATGATATCACCCTCTGGGTAACCACCGGAAATATTGGAGAGATGGAGGCCGTCCTCCAGGCGGGCGCGGAGGTGGTTGCTGGTCATGCTCGCGCAGTCGGGCTGGCCTGTTCCCCGTCAAAGTCGGAGCTCCTGCTCCTCCCGGCTCGAGGCATGCCCCCCACCTCTTGCCCCACCCTTAGCATCATTATTGACGTGCACCCCGTCCCTTCTGTATCCTGCCTCCGCCTTCTGGGTCTCCTTCTCCAATCCAACGGCAAACACACTGCCGTCCTTTCGCGCCTAACTACCACCATCCACCTACCGTCAAACTTATTAGACGTGTCGCTAACTGGCACCACGGCATGCGTGAGCACGACCTTTGTCGTCTTGTCGAGGCCTTCGTTCTCTGCCGCTGTGTCTACTACCTCTCCTCTCTCTTTCTCTCTCGCGCTGAGAAAGACAAGATGAACTGTCTCATCCGCCAAGCCTACAAGTCGGGCTCTTGCGCTCCCCACATACACCCCCTCTTCTCGTATGCTGGCAATGGGCGTTCACAATACTCTTTCAGAGCTTGTGGAGGCCCATCGCACAGCACAACTCGACCGCCTTTCTCGAACCCCATCTGATAGAGCCCTTCTCTCTTCCCTCCGCTTGACCCCGGTGTCCGCTGCCTGTGTAACCCACGCCTTACCCTCTTCTGAATCTTCCATGCTCACTGTCAACCCTCTTCCCAAGAACATGCACCCTGAGCCTCATGTCGCCCGCCGCTCTGCCCGTGCCTCTACCCTCTGGCGCCAGCACGGCACACTGTCTAACGCTGTGTATGTCGATGCGGCACCATACAATTCCCACCCCGCGTACGCCCTTGCCACCACTTCCTATACACTTTCTCCCCTGACCGTTGCCACTATGCCAGCCCCCCCCCCCCCCCCCCCCCCTCCACAGCCGCAGAGGAAGCAGCTATTGCGCTCGCCATCGCCGCTACCCCGGCCCCTTTCATATTCAGTGACTCCAAAGCGGCAGTCCACAACTTTGCGAAGGGTCGCATCTCCTCCTCCGCGCTCAGCATCCTTAAGCGCTCCCCGCCCCCTTCTCGTCATATCCAACTCCCCTTGGTTCTGGCTCACGCGGGGGAACCTTTGCGGGGCACCCTGGCAACGAGGCGGCAAATTCCATCGCTCGCGAGATGACAGACCAAACTGGCCCCCTCCACTCCGGGATGGACACGCGTGACACCCTCCTCACCTTCCATGACATCACCCTTCATTACCGCAACTCTCGCCTATCTCTCCCTCCCCCTCACAAATCCCTGTCCCAGCTCCGACAGAGCACGTGGCGCCATTTACAGGCCCACACTTTCCTCTCTCCTGCCCGATTTGCCCTTATTCACCCCGGTGCCTTCTCACCCGAATGCACGCTCTGCAGACACCCACGAGCAGACTATGCTCATATTCTGTATTCATGCCCTAAACACTCACCCCCTGCCTCTTGGCATGTATCTAGTCCGCAGCTGTGGGAGGCTGCTTTGGCCAGCTCGGAGCCGGATGTCCAGCTACGGCTAACGATCTGGGCAGCGGAAGTCGACGCCAGACATGATCTGGTGGCCACGACCGGCAGCCTGAAGGCCACCCACGGAACGGCGGCATCTTAATTTCCTTTTCTTTTTGGCATTCACTAAATAAAGTTTTTACCACCACCACCCACCGCGCGGGTGCTGACGCATCAGTGGTGGCGCGGACACTGGCCGCGCGCCCGCTTTTCGCAAGCGAAAAACGCCTCATGCGGATCCAGCTGTAGACTCTTTGGCGGACGCCGTAGAGATGCGTTGCCAGTGCTCGTTTGTCTCGAAAGCGATCTGCGACATGGCTAAAGTGCACGCCCTCGCGGGCCTCTTCTTCAAAATGATCTGCGATGTTTGCAGAGTGCACGTAGTGCGGGTAGCTAGCTTCGTATGCGCTGTGCTTCCGACGTTTCGTTCGCGCTGAAACGAGACATGCATGAAGGTCAATTCGCTTGCTGCCGCCGCGATTCCTCACTCCAGAATTATCACAGCGAGTTCCCGCGCTCATCGAGCGAGATGCGTTCATGTTTACCTATGCGTGCTTGACACCGTGCTCGTTAAATTAGTTAAAGCACGTTGACGGACTGGTTCTTGAATCCCCGATTGAATGTGTACGTGCGAGTGAACAATGATGTAGAAAGAAGCAGACACACAAAGACAGCGTTGTCTCTGTGTGTTTGTTTCTTTCTACACTCTAAACACTAGGAAGGGTATCGCTGGAGTGAAGCGGCAGATTTGCTCTTCAAAGCGTTGTTTTACTCTTGCAAAATGTCGAGTGGAGTGAAATGCATTGTTCACTCCATCTCCAAGGAGAGAGTGAGAAGTGCTTTTCACTCTCCCCTGCTGAGAGAGAGTAGAATGCCCGTTCTACTCTTGCAGCAATAGACAAGAAAACGTAGCGTATTCTTCTGCTTCAACTGTAGGAGGCTGGCCCCGAACATGGCGATGTATCAGTCACGCACGCTGAGCAATGAACACGCCGTTTTGCTTCTAAGAGAACTGGAAGCCAGAGTTCATAGGAACGCGGAGCGAGCGCTCTACTTTTTCACTTGGAGTTGCCCCAGCGCGTGCGCGCTCCACATCGCGGAACAGCACAACACCGCAGAAAGGTGATCCGTCCAGCAAGCAGCAACGAAGGCCATCCAAGGGAGATCGTGTGTCAGCGATCTCGCGTCACCGCGAAAACACAACAGTCGTTCGTCATTCATTGGATATAACAGATTTTCCACGGTAAGTGAATTCTAACTTAGGCGCACATTCTGCTTATATAAGACATGCTATCGCCAGGAAGTCGTCGCAGCCTAGACAAGCGGACTATACAAGCGCGCTGTCTCTCGATGTCACTCGAAAAAGCCAGTTGTCCCGATAACTGCATGTCCGTTGAAAATCACAAGCGCGGCCAGAACCATGGTATGTTCAATAAGATGTGAGGCGAGAAGACGCTTAGAATGGTTTGTTCACTAGCCCATGATTCCGAGCCTATGCGGAGAGTGCTTAGCGTGCGTTTTGTGTGTTTGAATTTATTCAGTTTGGCAGCCTACTGTGTGCAGAACGCTGTCGAAATAAGGAGTCGCATAACAGAAGGCGTCATTTTGGTGACGGCATGCTTTCGTTATGAAGGGTGGGCACGGAGGAGCAGCCAAAATGCGCTCGCCGCTCAATGTCTCCTTCTATGAGCAGATTTTCTTCCTTGGCGGATCGTTAGGCTCGGTACCACAAGCTGCTGATTACCAGATATCGTCAGCACGAGTGCTTCCATCTTCGACACCAGCCGAGCACTGTGGGTTCTGCTGTCGTCACCGCCATGAGACCGGTCACGCCTCCCTCTTCAACACGTCACACGCAACGTCACAACGGCGCCACTACTTAAAGGACTGGCACAGCCTGGCCTCCTTCAGTGGGCACGGAGGAGCAGCCAAAATGCGCTCGCCGCTCAATGTCTCCTTCTTCTACGTGCAGGTTAGTGGCAGTCCGTCACTGCATTGCAAGCGTTCAAATAACGTCTTTTTGCTGCTCCTGCCGTGCCCGAGTGTGTTATATACCATTTTCTTAGATTGTGCGCACGTTTCTAAACTGCTCGTTCTCTGCGGGGATGTAGAGATGAATCCTGGGCCTGATGATGTAACTAGCCCAGTCCTTGCTGCCATTGCTGCTTTATCCGCCTTAGCTGAGTGCCGTCATGAAAGCGTAATGCGTTCCTTCTCGGAACTTAAAGCAACCCAAGAAGCCCTCACTCACAAAGTGTCGGACCTGTCAACCAGATTGCTAATCCTTGAAACAGTTGTACAAACACTTCAATCTTCCACGCTTCCCACATACATATCCAAAATAGTTACTACTACCGTTAGTACCGAGAACTCTGAATTAAAATAAAGCCTTGACGACTTGGAGGATCGATCACGGGGGGACAACCTTTTGTTCTATGGGGTTGTTGATAACGCTTTCGAAACGTGGTCACAAACTGAAACCCTTGTGCGCGATTTTATTAAAACCCATCTAGAATTAGAAATATCTGATGAAGCGATTGATAGGGCACATCGTCTTCGCTCTTTTGTGGTCGGCAAGTTTTCATCATTTAAAACAAGAGAAAAGATCTTGTCACTGAAAGGCCTACTAAAGGCCACAAAAGTATCGCTGGGAGAAGATTTCTGCAGGGCTGCACGCCAACCTCGAAAGAAACTAATTGAATTCGGAAAAGTCAGCGGGCAATCATTTTCTTTGCGGACAAATAAACTACTCGGGAACAAAAAAAAACTATGTGTATTCTTCTGTCACCGATACTATCTGCGAACTCCATGCTTTCGATTTCGTCGCTGAAGTAAATAATGCAACAGGTCTTACAATCCTTCCTCTCATTCTGCATAGCTATCTTCAAGTCGACCTTGTCCAAATAGCGTGTCTGTTCTTTTCACTAATGTGCGTAGCGTTTCCAACAAGCGAACAGCTTTAACTTCAACTATCGATTCTTGCTCCGCTGACGTCATTGTCCTTAATGAAACTTCGCTTTCCGCGAAAATAAAGAACAGTGAAATATTCGACTGTGAAAGTGCTTATAACATCTACAGGTGCGACGGCGATATCTGGTCAGGAGGGGGCGTTTTGATTGCCATCATAAATAACCTGAATTCATCTGTTATTGACATTACATCACCCCTAGAAATAGTCTGTGTGCGCGTGAGCATTTCAGACCGTCCCTTTATATTGTGTGCATGTTATAGGCCACCAAATTCGTCCTCTACATTTTCTGCAGATTTCCATGATGTCCTTAACAAATTGATTGTTAGGTTTCCCAACCATCCGGTATTTACTTTGGGGGACTTTAATTTTTCAGTTATAATATGGGAGACTGACTGTGTTAATTTTAAGCGTACTTCAGCCGAGTCCATTGAATTCTTAAATTTCTGCTTTGACTTCCACTTAGCACAGCTGGTCGACAACCTCCCCCCCCCCCCCCCCCCCCCGACCCGAGCCACTATAACATCTTCTAACACACTTGAGCTAGTGCTGTCTACTACGCCCGACCTAGTTTCCTCCTTAACTTATCTTCCTGAGATAAGGTTCGGTGACAACACACAACAAGGTTCGGTGACAACAGACAGCGAATAGGACCATCGATAACTTTCGAGAAACTTGCGAGCGCGTCCTGCGCTGTGCGATAACATTTATCAGGTGGTGAAACGCGGTCACCCAATAAAGATAAAGAAGTACACGTGCCAATGTGATTGATGCCTCCATGTAGTATTTCGCGGTGCGCTCTCATTGGCGGTAAACCCGAAAAGTGATGATGGAATGGGAGGATGACTGGGTATTTTGCCTCGTCAGACGGCGTCAAGATGCAACAGGCACCTTCCGACCCGAAGGATGCTGTCGGCATCATAGAACGGGTTGTCTTTAATTCAATAGGTAGGCTCGGCAGACGCACCTGTCAGACTGGAGCTTATATCCTCGCGTAAGACTTGCTGCTGTACATGCCTGATCCAATACTTATCAGCTTCAGCGATCTCTTGGGCTTCTGGAAGACCAGCTTGGACGTTGTTTTTGAAACGGCAGTGGTTGATAAATTTCGTGATCCATGCTGTCAGCCTGAGCAACGTCTCGGCTCTGATGTGCTTTCAATGTCGAGAACCGATGTCCACGTCGTCTCACAGGAGATCGCAACGTGAACGGCAGTCATTTCACCGATTATCTTGTCAACCGCGCTTATACGTTCTGGTGGTGATAGTGTCTATCCGTCTTCTGACTTGCATAGAGAGGCTGGTACATTCCACCAGGTAGAGTTAGAGATCTACTTCTCTATTGAAACTCCACGTGTAGGTAGGTTTGCTGGATTCACAGGTACCGGAAAATACCTCCACATTGAAGAACCGCTTTTTTTTCTTGGTCTCTCACTCTTTTAAACACAAATTGCTCCCACTTGTGTCGCCTTTATCGAGAACAGCTTGATTGTGGAATCCGTTGATATTATGCAGTGGAGTTTGAAGTCAGTGAGGCCACTAGAGACGTAATTAAGTAGCCTTGCTTCCATCAAGGCTCCTAGGAGCTCCGACTGTGGTAGTATAATTTCGGTATGTGGCAGACCTGCTTTTGCGATCAGCAACTTAGGGCTCGCTGAACAGCTTGGTACAACGTAAAGTGCTGCGCCTTACGCCATAGGGCTTGCGACGAAACTATGTGAACCTGTAGCATTTTGGGCTGTTAGTTTTGACTTCCAAGATAACGCACTGTGGAAACACTCTGCAACGCTGGTAGTTGGTGCATTCATGGCCTCATACTAGCGGATCTTGGCGTAGTTGCTGTTCTTAGCCTCTTCCACGAGTCCCTAACTTATGGAGAAATTTCTGATGTCAATTGCGAATGGCGCAACAAATCGCATTGAGTCAAATATTCGTGCAGCCGCCTCATGTACGAGCCACTTGGCGTCAGATTTTTCTTTCTTGAATTCGAGCAAGCCCTCAAAGAAAAACGCAAACCATCCATATGCAGATTCCACGCGATTCCAAGCATTTCCATACTTGTCTCGTGGAGGACAGCCAATTCTTTGACTTCCTACTATTCCTTATGCTCCAACGCTTTAATCAGGTCGTCTAAGTCGGTCGCCCCTTTCTGTAGCATCGTTCCTGCCTCCTGCATAATCCTCTTGGCTGATCGGCAGGTTTTAAGCGCTTCTTGTTCTCAGTTTACTCGAGCCACTAGATCATCAACGTAGAACGTCTCGCTGAGAAGTTTCACGGTACTGGCTTTAGTTGAAGTCATACTCCTAATGGTGAAATATAGTTGCCGTTAGAAAAAAAGAAGAATTCGCAGTTGCGTAATAGGTAGCTGTACGAAGTAAGAATAGCAGTGCTATCGGCCGTATAAACTTGTAAACACTCGCTTACTAACTAAATTAACAATGATAGAATACGTAAACGTGACTTAACGAGGACGCAGAAAGAAACAGACACATGGAGACAGCGCCGTCTTTGTGCGTCTGCTTCTTTCTACGACCTTGTTCACTAATGCTTGCACATTCTATCATGGATTCAAGCCAACTAGCCCGTCAATGCGGTTTAACTGAATTAACCAGCACGGTGTCACGCACACACAGGTAAACATGGACACACATCGTTCGATGACAGCGGGAACTGTCTGTGAAAAAGTCTGTGAAATTGACCTCCGTGCATATGTCGCTTCAATGCGTACGAAATGTCGAAAGCACAGCGCATACGAAGCTACTGGCACTACGCGCACTCTGCAAATATCGCAGATCGCTTTGAAGATGAGGCCCGCACGAGCGCTAGCCACGTGGCAGGTTGCTTTCAAGGCAGAAGAACGCCGGCAACGCGTCACTACGACGTCCACCAAAGGCGCCTACTACGGCGTCCGCGATTCTGTATGGAGCGGCGGGCCAGGAGGACATGGAGGCACCGTTGCAGCCGCCGAAGAAGAAGAACGCCCCTCCTCCCTCACGTCGCACGCCACAGGATAGGGCACGCATCCGGGCCGCGTGAGCCACCTAGAAAAACAAGAAACAAGGCCTCCGCTCGCCGGTGTGACGCCACGCTTGTCGCATCGGTCCGATGGGCCGGACAGTCCACGCCGTCGGCGGCTAGGTTCGTTGCGCTTGCAGGGTGTCTCTTTACGCGTCGCGGTTACTATGGCTTCGGAAAATTAGTGCTGTCCTTAAAGTGACAGCAACCTAGCAATGCATATGCTTCGATTCTAAAGCAATACACGTATAGCTGACGCAAAAAATAATGGAAAGGCTCCGGTTCGAAAGCAACATTCTTTCATACTTCCCTCAGATTACTTGACTGGTGACATTGATTTTTGCGTGTATCATATCATGACCTGTCTTATTGGCCTTGTGATGTTTGGTCGGGGCTAAGATAAGCAAACAGCCAGCTGCTTAGTCACTTTAGCCTTAGATGATAGAAAGAAAGAGCAAAACTGCATATTGAAGACACATACTATATTTACTAAAAATTGCATTCTGAAACAAACATATTAACTCTTCCATATGCAATTATCAGTCTCACTTCTGCATTCTGTAAAACAGTCCTCGCTAGACACACGGATATCGAGGTTCATTTTATTGGTGAAAACTTTATCAAACAATAAATTCACGTTGTCGAACAGACATTATATACCATGATTTTGCGAAAGCATTTGAGAAAGTTTCGCACCAAAAATTCTTATATAAGGTTAATGCGGTCTTCAAAAATCAATCCCTCACACAAGGGTTTTCTGCATATATATCCTCTCGTGAACAGTATGTAATTGTTAGAGGTTGTCAGTACAACATTCTTCCCGTTGCTTCTGGTGTACCGCAAGGTAGGGTCTTAGGCCCGCTCCTATTTTTGATCTTTATTAATGATTTACAAAGTAATATTGATGTTCCATTAAGACTTTTTGCTGACGACTGTGTGGTGTACAGTACCATAAATACAGTTAATGATCAGATTAAATTAAATTTAAACCTCCAAATAATAGTGAAATGATGTAACGATTGGCAGATGGAGTTAAACTTCAAGAAGTCTGTGTTCATGTCAGTAACTAGAAAGAAAATTTTTTTTCATTACAATTATTAAATGAACGGTTATATGCTTGAAAGAGTAGATCAGTATAAATACCTAGGCATAACATTTACATCAGATCTACGATGGAATACCCACATTGAGAATGTCATTTCCAAAGCTTTTAAAACAGTATGGTATCTGCGACGCACTATATGCAGTGCTACTCCGGATGTAAAATGCCTCGCTTACAAAACCCTAGTCAGACCGATAATCGAATATGTTAAAGTAATATGGGATCCTCACAGAGCAACTAATTGTCACAAGCTTGATAGGATTCAGCGACTCGCTGTAAGGTTTATCTTTAATAAATACCGCCGAAACCATTCTTCAACAGATCTCTGCCAAAAAGCCCAACTACCTATGGTAGAAACCAGAACCAGATATGAAAGACTAAATTCTCTTTACCTTATTATCAATAATTTTTTTAAAATAAATAAATCAGATTACTTTGAGATCAAAACTAATGAAACATCAAGGCATCGTCAGAGTAAGTGTATCCCATTACCGACTATAAAAAATAATTGTTTCAAGTTTAGTTACTTTCCCAGAACTTGTAGAGACTGGAACTCTCTTCCAGATTCTGCTGTTCGGTCGACATCATTAGCTTAATTTCTACGCCACTTAGAAAATTTCATCTATGGCACTAGCACAGGGCGATGTCAGATTGCTGCTGCATAAGATGGCTGTTGTGCTGATTTGTCAGTGATGTATTTTTGGTTTGTTTGTGTGTGTATTTCACGAGATGATTTTTACTAATGTATAACTATGGCTTTCAATATGTCCTGTACTATTTATTTTGCTGTTGAGTTTTGTTTAGGTTTTCCACTCCTGTTACAGCCCCTGACAGTATTAATAAATGAAATGAATGAATGAATGCTGTACGCTGACCCCTTTTCTATTGTCTCGAACCAGGTATCCGGGTCTTCCGATGAAGTTCCACACTCTAAGAAAAAAGAGTAAAAAGTGAGTCACGGCAACTTGACTCTCTTTTTTCTTAAGAAGACCCATTTTCTCGCGGGTAGAGTCACAAAACAAGAGTCAACATTTGTGTATGGGTCGTTTGACTCTTAATAGCACGCGAAGAGTCATCGTGGAAGATCGCGACTCCTCTGATATTCGAGATGAGTCTTGCGAGAGAAAAATTAAAATGCTGGAGAAGAAATACCAGATAACGTCTTCTGCTTTAGGCAGTCCCTCGGGTTCCTGTCCTGGTTGTAATGCGGTGTATCATTATTTCGTCCTTGTCATGTTCTGCAATTACATCGAACTCTAAATATCGATTTTCCTTGAACATGTTTGTTAATATCTCACACGTTTAAGCGATAGCTGGCTTCCTATGCTAAGGAAGACCCGGATTTGTCACACTGGATTCTGACCATAAGTAAATCCTAAAAAAAGCATTGGCTACTAAAGAGACTCAACAGTGTCGATTGTAAATGTAATTGCGCTACGTAACATTAAATGTTGAGGATTTAGGTTCCAAAATCAAGATGTTGTTATGAGGCGCACGGTAATGGAAAACTGCAGATTTATTTTCAGCAGCTCGAGTTATTTAACGTGCACGGAATGTACAGTATACGCTCGTTTTCGCATTCTGCCCCCATTGGAATGCGACTGCTGCGGTTGTGATTGGACCCGTGACCTCGAGCTCAGCAGCGCAACACCAAAGTCGCTGGGCTACCGCAGTGCGTTGCGTTCCGCAACCAGAAACAAATATTAGCGTACGCAGCACTGCTTTTCAACCCCCTAGAAATGTAAAAACAAAAATGTAGCAGTTTCCCCCCAATGCTACATGAACCACTGCACGAACAACTGCACGAACCAAGTTCGTAGTTTCATCGCCTGAATAAACTGCAGTAAACAATCGCTTACTCCGTAAATTAGCAAGCACGGGGTCGCGCGCGCACGTGCAAACATGAACCGATCTCACTTAATGACCGCGAACACTCGCTGTCACAGCGTCGGCGGGATGAAGGGCGCGAACAGAGCGGACAGAACGCTTCTCCTGCCTCGTCCTTCAAAGCGTCTCCGAAACTTGAAATGGCGCTATAAAAGCGCCCCCCCCCCCCTCTCCCCCCCCCCCTTGCTTTGCCCCATCGGAAATTATCTCCAAGACAGAGCGAGAGTGGCGCCAGACCGGGCTGTCGCAACGGCCAGAGGAGAAGCGTGTTAAACCAACGCCTCCTTTCCCGGGCTTGCGCGCGTTTTATCACGTGACCACCTATAGATACTCGGGGGCACCCATCCAGGCACTATGCATCTCGGCTCACTCTCGTACACTTCCTTTACCGCGCACAGCCAACGGCGCAGGATAGGATCTTATCGCACTTGACTTTATACGTAACCTCACGGCAACACCTACAGATATATTTCGGTGGTTGTGTCCATATAATTGCTATCGCAAAATTCGCAATAGAAAAGTTTACTAAGGATCAACCACGCTGCTTCTCCATGTCGTCAGAGAGCGGTGAACGATAGCTCTAGAAAATGCGTTGCTACATCTCCGCCAAATGACTGCGCTCGCATTTGGTGACAGCGGCACACAGTCGCAAGAACTTGTGGAGGAAATACCGGAGTTCTGGCAGCTTCAGGTGCACTAGATCATTCACTAACATGGGCGGCTTTGTAGTTCTACCTCACATCAGAGCAAACTGCACTCGACAAATCAAGGGCAGCCGCACCGTTATAGCTAAGCAAATTAAGGACACTTACGCCGCGTCTTCACACTGCGAGCATGCTCCGACAACCCACTGATAGATATTTCAAACACAACCACGCTCGGACGAGCAAATTTTGCTTATGCCAAGTGAACGTAGCGGGTATTTCAACACGCGTGTTAAATTCATGGCTGTTTCATTCGTGAACATTACCTAAGTGACGTAAAATTATCAGTGAGCAAAACAGTTTATTTCAACGCGAGGAAACAAAACCGAAACTATTGCAACTGTTTTGCTCAGTTGTGCAGATCCAAAATGATCCAAAGCCGAAGCCGTCAATAGCATGACGCCATTTTGAAGTTGCGCTGCATCACGCGCGAGTACGTTGTCGTTGAGTGGTTCTGAAATCGCTGCGTTAGGGGCGACTGCAACCAAGCGTTGCGGCAAGTTACGGTGGGATCTTCTGTCCGTGCTGTGTGATTGCGATGAGGGGACCGCCACCAGCAGCAGCGTATCGCCGATTTCGTCTTTGCCGACATCGAGCAAGTGCAGCTCGCCGGACCGCCACAAGCGCCCGAAGTGCTGCGGTTTGCACTGCATCTTTCATTGTGATATGGGAGATCGCAACGGACAGAGACGACCAGATGCATACGAACCACTACCAGCGGGGACCTGTGACTTGTGCCATATTTCTCTTAACGTCTCAGGTAAGCATATCAGCTTTTGTTCCGAGTTTACAAACGGCGCGTACTCGGCCCTTCCGGTATGGCTACATTTTGCGCCACGTTTCTCGTGGCAGTTCACTGACGTTTCTTAGGCATGCGTGCGCGTATGTATGCGAAAATACTACTGGCAGACGGAAGCCTCAGGAGAGCATCTGAAATTATTGCAAAGTTGTACTGCCAGGAGAAACAACGTTCTTAACGACTCTAGTGACGAGTGGCCTCTCGCATCGAAAAATACTTAGAATATCAAGTACTACGTAACTTGACCTGTAGATACAATACTAGCACCAGTGGGACTTTGGCTGGCGAAGACAGGTAGCCGAAAAGACAGCTTGTGTATTCTGAAGATTTACTAGCGCTTTAGGTATATTACCGCGAATAATAAAGGCGCTACAACGCTGTATAGCAGTGTCAGGCGATGTGGCAGCACATATATTTTAAGAGCGGTAAAGCGGCTGCATGCACAAGCGAACAGACACAGCGCTTTAAAAACGCTGAAACAGATTTGGATTGGATTGTAAAACTTTATTTGTCCAACAGATGTAGGGAAGGCTTTAAGCCTTCCCACCTAGACGACGGCCAGGAGTCCTTGGACCCTAGCGGCGGTTTCGGCCAGTTGGACGGTCTTCAGTTGAATCTCCGGATCGGAGCTGAGTAATAAGGTCTCCCATTGCTCTAAAGACTTTATTATTCCCTCAGAGGGAGCCTGTGGGCATTCCCACAGAATGTGATTAAGATTAGCCCTGGCTTTACATAGCTTACACGGGCTGGAGTACTGACCCGGGTAGTAGAGGCTGCACGACACCGGGCTTGGAAACGAGTTGGTTTGCAGGCGACGCGAAGTGGAGGCCTGGCTCTTGTTTAAGGATGCATCAGCCGGAGGATATTTAACCCGCCCTAGTCTGTAGTGTTGTGTGATCTCTCTGTAGCACACTAGGCGGTCTCGCCCCGTGAAGCCTTCGGCTAGCCCACCAGCTCGGAATGTAAGTCCTCGAGCTAATTCGTGGGCCGCCTCGTTCCCAGCGAGGGAGGCGTGCGCAGGTGCCCAGATTATTTCAATTTTCCTGCTATCTCTGCAGGTCTGCAGGATTCTGTTCGCCTCGGGAGAAATTCTGCCTCTGGCAAAGTTCATCACCGCAACCTTAGAGTCGCTGACTATAATTTTGGCTGAAGTACTTGCAATTGCAAGTGCTATGGCAGATTCTTCTCCAATCTGAGAGCAATCCGTTGGAACTGTGCCACTGGCTATCAATCTAGTTTCAGCGCTCGCTACAGCTAGCGCCATGCGGCCGTTGCCATAGTCTGCAGCATCAACGTAGAGCACGTCCTTCGAGTTTTTGAAACGCTTCTCAAGAGCCTCCGCCCGTTTCTCTCTGCGTTCCTTGTGATGGATTGGGTGCATGTTTTGAGGTAGTGGTGGGATTATTAGTCGATTCCGCACGCTTCGCGGCAGGTCGACTTTGATGCCTTCTTGCCCCTCATAGTTTATGCCCAGCCTAGCTAGGATTTTCCTGCCCGTAGGGCTTCCCGCAAGTCTCTCATACTGCGAGATCCTCACTGCTTCAATAATCTCCTCAAGAGTGTTGTGGAGCCCTAGAGCTAAAAGCTTTTCATTTGCAATGCGGATGGGAAGCCCCAGCGCCTGTTTTATACTTTTACGTATGATGCCCTCAATCTTCTTCTTCTCGAATGACCTAAAATTGAGGAAGGGAGCCACATAAGCTATTCTACCTATCACAAAGGCCTGGACTAGCCTAACTAGATTCGCTTCTCTCATCCCGCACCGCCTGTTGGCGATCCTGCGCATCAGCCTCATGGTCTGCAGTGCGCAGCCGTCTAGTTTCCTTATTGTTTCGCCATTAAAGCTGTTCGCCTGAATCAAAAGTCCCAGAACTCTGATTTTGTCCACTTTTGGAATTGGGATCCCCCCAGCTGTGAGAGAGATTTGCGGTTCCTCCTTACTGGCCCTGCTTTTCGGCTGGTATGGAAGCAGTTCCAATTTTTGCGGTGAACATTTAAGTCCCCTAGGTCCGACGTAACCTTCAACTGCCTGGATAGCCCTTTGGAGGGTTTCCTCTATTTGGGCATCGCTGCCCCTAGCTATCCACAACGTAATGTCATCAGCGTATATGCTGGGATTTAGTCCTTCAATAGCCTGCAGTCTTTCAGGGAGTTTGATCATGGCCACATTGAAAAGAAAGGGCGCGAGCACAGAGCCCTGTGGGGTCCCTTTGCTGCCTAATTTAATGTCATCCGATTGGCATTCTCCAATCTGGATGTTTGCTACTTGGTCTGACAAGTCCCTAATGTAATTGTAGGTTCGTACGCCTACTCTCAAGTCCTGAAGGTTCTCAAGAATGGCTTTATGTGTGACGTTATCAAAGGCCTTCGCTAGGTCAAGCCCTAGGATTGCCTTTGCGTCCCCCGTTTCCGCATCGATGATTTGGTGTTTTAGTTGCAGCATCACGTCCTGGGTGGAGAGCCTGGGCCTAAAGCCCACCATCGAATGCGGATAGAGGTCATTATCCTCCATGTAGTTATTGAGCCGCGTTTGAATAACGTGCTCCAAAAGCTTGCCTGCACAAGAGGTTAGAGAGATGGGTCTTAAGTTCTCTATCTGGAGTTTCTTGCCTGGTTTTGGGATCATCACCACCTTAGCGGTTTTCCACTGATTTGGTAGTTTACCCTCTTCCCAGCACTTCTGCATAAAGTTAGTTAATGCAGTTATAGAGTTATCGTCTAGATTGCGAAGCCATTTATTGCTAACGCCATCCGGGCCTGAAGCTGATTTGGTTTTGAGCTTGGCAATCTCCGCCCGGACCTCCGCCTCGCTGATGGGTTCGTCTAGGCTGGAGTTGCCTACGCCTTCATAGTTAGGTAGGGTCCTTTTATTTGTAGTTTTATGTTAGTTCGTATAGTTGCCAAGCAGAAATGAGTTCATTGCAAGGTTTTACCTTCCAGTGAGCTGCATATGAACCGAAGTTTATCCTGTCTTGGCTATTGTAATGTGCATACAACAATTTTAAGTATATACAGCTGTAGTTGGCTTAGTCGCTGCAGCATATTTTGTGAAAGTAGAAGGCCATTTATTATTTGGCTGCTTCCATGCAGAAATACCTTTTTTCTTGTACCAAGAAACGCTGACAGTATTGAATGAAATGAAGTGTGGTGTATTTTTCTACTAATTTAATAAAGGAAATTTCGTCTGCCGTGTATCAGAGATTAGTTTACCTTCTTGTACTAAACAATGCGTTATGTCTTCGGCTACTGCTGTTGTCCTGTGTATTTTTAAATTTTGAAATGTATTTTATTTTAGGTATTCAAGAAATGGCAGCAGCCAGAAGTCGCCATCTTATCCAGCACGTTATGGGTGAGACAAATCGTAGCAGGCACTTTCGCATATCTCATTAGCATATGATGCTATTTGTTGTAATTTTTGTGTCCACTTTCCTGTCTTTGTGCATTTTACTATTATTTTGCAAAGGGTAACAGTTTTACATTGAGACAGAGTAATCGCCCACAGGGGAGGCATGGCTGGAGGAGACAACACACACAAGCCTCCCTTGTCCGTATCTCTATGTTGCGCAGTTACTCTCATTATCTACCAACAAGCCCAAGTTCCTAATCAGCTACATTTACTAATGATCCGTTATTACAATTTCATTGACATAACATTGAAAGTACAGAGATACACAGGAAGACAGACTTGAACTGATGAAGAGCCATAGAACAAGGATCGCTGGAGTCAATATTTCGACAAAGAGGAGATTTTTCTTCTCAAAACATTGGCTCCAATGAATTTTCTTGCTCTATCACTAGTTCCGATTAAAAGAAACCAGTATTGCTCTTGCTGAAGTATTATGCATTATGGCATAAAAATTAGCAGGGTGAAATATCAGGAATGTCAAAATTCTTGTATATTCCAGTGCTAGAGCGAAAGCCAGGAAAACAAGATGTAGAGAACCACATTTTTATTTTTCACTGGCCAGTTTGGCCAGCTTCATTCCGACCTTGCACTTTGTTGCATTAACGACCACTGGAATTCGTTAATTGAATTAGCTTGGTGATTTGCTTATATTAAGAGATATTGAACTTGTATTAATGCAGCTTAAGATAATGCCTGTAAAAGAGTTTGCAATGACATTGCAATGTTGCAATGACATTGCAATGGTTTGCAATGGTGGCAGGCTTGCAGTTGACTAGCAGATCACTTGATGGTATGAGCTCAGGTTTCAACCGAGCTTCCACGCACAAATCAGTTGCACATTTTTCTTTCATTGTTTAGATTTTCATAAACATAAGTACCGTTTCTTTTTTGTCGGGCTTCTAGTTGTGTCATAGGACCTAACTGTTTACCTTTATTTGTATTGGTAGCCGTGTTACACAGACAGCTCAATTTTTATTGTAAATAGTGACATGGTAGGACTAAGAACAATTGTGCTAATTTGTCGCAGGTACACTATGGCAGCTTCTACTCCTGCGTCCTACCACCACCCTGTGCTGACTACGTCCACTAGGGAGTTAGGAGCCTTTGGCTGCATCTGCCACTGCATCCTGCCGCCACCATGTCCCAACTACGTCCACTAGGGAGTTGGCAGGCTTAGTGATGATGCCAGCAGGCTGACAGCCGACAGAAAAATTCAGGTAAATACCTGTAATTAAGCGGCGTCTTTTTCGTGAAATGGCTTGTAGTCATTCAGCAATGAAAGAAGTAACTTCAAAGCAGTTCAGACTCCCTGCTATCTGTGCTGGGATGCTCAAGTCCATGCATTTTGTCTTAGCCGCCAAGAGGCTATGTGTATTAGGCGAAATGCGATGCAAATTTTGAAACTACAAGAGACCACTTGTACAATTTTTTTCTTGCTTAACACAAAAACTACTTTGATAAAGCTTTACCAATTTAAAAACAATACAACGTACTCTCATACATGGTATTTGGCATAAATTTACTAGGGCTGCCTCAATGGTAAGTAGGCCGATAAACGTGCACCAAAACTGACTTCTTTTCCAAGTTCATCCTCCTCTCTCTGCACTGCTGCATAATGTATCTTTCTGATACCATTCTTGCACGCAGCACAAGTCCTAAACACATGGATTGCATAAATTTGCAGCTTTTGCTGTAGGTCACTTCTGTGAAAATAAAGTTAATACGCTATTTTGCCCATTTTTAATCAGCCATAATAAACTGAGCAGTGGCTAATAAGCAGTTAAGTTTTTGGTATAAGGCCTCTCTTTATTGTCGTTAAAAATTTGGCCCTCTTAATGAAGGAACCAAATTTTTGGCTATGCCATTTTATGGTGCATACTTCGATGTGTTACACAAAATTTGACAATGTTTATTCCAGTGAAAATTTTTTTTTCTTTAAGTATTGCATGAAATTGAGATTTGTTCTATATTGAAGGGCCCTCAGTTTTCAAACAGAAATTCCAAGTGGTCGTGTGCCAGGTTGGAACAGCTGACATGGAATAGCCTACTTACACAAATAGGGAGGGTCATGTACACTTGATTTTATGTTAAGATACTATTATTGATACACAAAAGACAAAATAAAGGATTCCATCCTATAAGCAGCTCTTCACATTCATTTACACTTTTGCACATTTATATACCTTGAGTCTGGTGACTTGTGTCTGTTTTCATCATCTGCTATGTGCAGATGGTAAACTTCAGATTTGCCCTATGGTACAGAATATTTTGGTGCCTAAATATGTGGATCTGTGTTTTTCAGGTTGCCTCGAAATTTTACCCAAGCCATGCCGCACACTTGGGCCAAGCCTCTTGCGAACAATGTATAACCAAGCTCAACGCATGAGTGTCGAGTGAGTCCGGAGATCAAGGCAACCTGCTGTGCAACCAGCGTGCAACCTTTGGTGACCCCTCTAATGTTCTACCTATTTCACAGCTGTGCCTCACCTACCATTTACCCAAACAGCATCACCATCTGTGATCACTTATCGAACCATGGATGAATGTTGGGGTGGAGGGATTTGAACATTCTATTTGTCTCTTCAAATTCTTTGCAAATATTTCTGCTATTATAATTCATATGTGTCTTTAGTACCTAGTTTTTAATAGTTCCTTTCTCTTAGAATTCTCACCATCTACTCCTGCTATTATAATGTATACCTGCCTTTAAGCCCTGTTTCTCGTAGTTCTTTTGTACTTGTGGATGTAATTGATAGGTTCTTAATTCTTGTTATACAGAAGGCCAAAATGCCAACTTACGGTATTTTTTCTTCCTTTGATAATCTACAGCACTGCAATGTGTTCAAGAAATGTAACATGACACGGGCTCTGGTGCAGGATAAATTTAAGAGCAATATAGAGTACTTATTTCAAGCACCCGTTATTTTTGAAAAACTCAAGGATATAGGAGCACAAGAAAGAAAATATTGAACTAGAGAAACATGGCTTCCCCTCATAAGTCTGGTAATAATGTGACTTCCTTTCACTGCAAAGATACTGGTACTCGCATACAAGGTTTCAGACATGAAAGCTATGATACCCTTGGCATTTCTCAGTGCTTATTTGCCACACTGACGAATGTCAAAGGCAGCATAGGTTTCATGCACACATTGGTTGTATTACAGCTTTTGAGTATTGCATTTCTCAAACACTCAGGTTTGCAGCGGTGCTTTAAATAGCAGATGTATTTCCTAATTTTCAGAATTTGTTAGTGCAAGAGTAACGCTACAGATCATGTAAAAATAATTTTACAGACTATATGTCCATGGATGCATGCTTCTTCTGATGACGTAGCAGTGCCATGTGGTCGAGGGATGGATGTCTATTTCAGATTTAAATATTGGCTTCCAGGCCTGGGTTAGTCTCCTACACTGAGTATTCTAGGTCAGAGCCTAGTTACTGGAGGAAAGTGAATTAAACTAGGAATTATAAACATCAAAGGTCTTGTTCGGGACACTAATGTAACAATCAGCAAGGTTCTTTGTGCATTAATTTCCAGATTTGCGAGATTATATTTTGACTGGTTTCATTAATGCGAGAACAAATATTTGTTCATTCTCATGCTAGAGTTGGCTGCCCCCATTCGCATACAACCCCTTTACAGGCTAAAAATTCAGTGTATTAATAGGCTATTTTGGTTTTGCGCCGTCAGTGTTAAGGGATGCAAACGGTGACATACAACAGAATGCAGAAAAATGTCTAAGGAATGCAAGCAGGGCATACGGCTTTTTAGGCAGATGCGTGCATGTGCTATTTATAAAACTCCCTATGGTATGCCTCAAGGCATTTTTAATCCTTTAGTAGAAACACTGACGCCCACTTATTAAATGGAAATGCTCCTCGAAACAACTTCTTTTAATTATTTGTACTAGAGATTTGAATGTGCCGCCATTCATAGGGAGTTTTATGTAGATTTGAATTGCCATTGGTTTTTGTGTAGCTGGTGTTTTTTAGTTATGTCCTACATAGTGGCAATATATTTTTATGGGCACTTTCGTGTGTAAAAAGTTTCGCAAATAGTTTCATGCTGCATCTTATTTAGCTAGTTGTATACCGCAAAGTGGCGATACCTATCAAAACAGCTTGTACAATTACTCGAACTATGCAAAAATATATTAGGCCACTTTAAATAATTTTTACAGATTGCAATTTCAATTAGATATCGGTATTCTGCATATTTTGAAGAGTATGTATGCCAAATTTCATTTCTATAGAACAATTATAAGTGCACAAGGTCATTCTCATGCTATTATGAGAAAAAAATTATTGAAGTATTTTTAATAATTTTTTTTTCACAGAGTACATGAGAGGTATGCAAGATTAGAAGGCAGGCCTTCCTGCCTGCCTACTATCTTGCATGCTTCTAGTAACATAACATGCTGTTTGAATAGGTATCGGCACCTTGCAGTCTACAGGGAGCTGAGTTAGCTGCAGCACACTGCTTTTTGTGAAGATTTAATACACAAGAAAATGCCCGCAAATATCACTATGTATTTTGCTGTTGTCTAGGGCATAACTCAAGAAGCAGCTAAACAAAAACTAATGGAATATATGGAATCTGCACGAAGAACTCTGCAATTGGCTCTCTTTTCAAACCTCTAGTACAAATAATAAAAATATTTCGAGTAATATTCAATCAGCAAAACGTTCCCCGTGCTACAGTGACCTACGACATAGCGATGCAAAGTTTAAGGCAAGTCCTTTTGTCGAAGCGAATCTGGGCTGTCTTCCCAAGAGTTTCTGTTAAAGACGGTGAATTTTCCTGCATTTGCCAGAAGTGCAATACTAAAATGTTTGTGAATGTGCAATTGGTATTGGCACGCTAACAGAAAAAAAGACAGTTCTGTGAAATGTAGACTTGATTATAACTTTGTTGGACATTTAAATTTTGACTCCATATATTTATTTTGTGTTTTGTAGTGAATGTTTCAGCGGTGACTGCCACTAATTATTGAACATAACTGCTTCATGACAGTGCGACAATTTTCACTAACAGAAATTTATAGCAGTGGCAGGCATTAGAATTACAGTAGTCAATAACGTCTACTTTGTAAGAACTCAGACAAGCACCAGTTCTGAGATACACATACCCAAAAAGAAATGATCAAATAGATTTCTCTTCCACACAGAATTGTTCCACAAGGCTTACAGGAGGCTTTTTGGCAAAGTAATATCTGACAGAACAAAGCATGTTCCACCAAGTATGGTGACAAATATTTCAGAGCTGCCAGTCTGAGGACTCCTACAAACTAACAATACCTTCAGCACTGACTTGCTTCAATAATGGGATGTCAGCATTTTGCTGAAATTAATGAAACTTCAATTATCGTGATCTTGTTTAAGAAGACGTTTGAAATTAACATGCAGTTCTAATCTCTGTCACTTTTGTAAATATTTCCCAATTATTTTTTCAGGCTACAGTTTTTGGTAATAATGGTATTCATTGCAGAAAGAGCTAGTACATGGCATTTAATAAAAAAAGGTACTGGTTATTGTAGATTTTGTGTCTTGAGCATTTGTTCTGTTCCGCCGCTGTTTCTTGAAATCTGAAATGATGTACCGATCTCTTTGTTAGCGATAAACAGGGAAATCTGTCAGTATGTTTTGTTTAAAATGGAGCTGATCAACCCAATAGTTAGGCTATTTGCTAATTATAAATTACAACGATAATAGTACAGGACCATAAAAACAGATTGATGCTGAATAACAGCTGTGCCACACAATGTGCATGTGTTCAGAAGAGCCAAATGCCCCAGAGAGAAAGCAACAGTAACTTATTGTTCGTCATCTTGTACAAGCAGATTATGCGCCAGATGTAATTTATACTCAGTAAATACATAAATCAGTCATGTGAGGTGTCTCGCTTTAGGTTGCAAATTCGAACTTCTTGTAATCTTGCTTGTTTTTATTTTGTTTTCTTTGAGAGCATGAGTGACTTGATTGCCTTGGCACATATTGTCAAAACTGTTTCATCACTGGGAATCACGAAAGTTAATTTACACATAAAATTCCCAGTAACTGATATGGTAGGCTTCGACCTTAATTCTCTTATCTTTCATATGTTTATCTACCAAGTAGCTGTATCGTTCATTTAGACGTATCCATGCAATGCACAGTGGGAACCCAAATTATAAATATCTGTTCTTGCTTTCTACCCTGCTCTACAACGTAATGAAGATACAAAGCAAAACTATAAGTTTGCAATTGTCCCCCATAACCAGAGTTTCGCTTAGAATTTGAAAAACAAAATTGGCATCCTGCTATGGTGTGAGAGTTGCTTTGGGCACCAAGTGAACTGCGTAGCACCTGTGCTAGAGTACACAACAAAGCAGAAAATCGCACCAGATTGGAATGGCAGTGGTAAGTTAAGAACAGATGTTTTATTTCACGCACCATTAATGTGGCATATCATCTGCTCCTGTTTTGTAGGAATGCATACATTGGGAAGACAATTTTTCGCACCAATCTTACCTTAGCGGGACACCAGAGAAAGGTAGAAATCAAGAACAGGTATTCACACTTTGTTGCCCACAGTGTATTATCTGGATGTGTTTCACTCTACAAAAGACTGCTGTGGTAGATAATCATAAAGACAAGAGAATTAAAAGAGGTGTGTGTCAGTCATCCTTCCATGACATCCAGTGTTTACAGAAACACTTCTTTCTCTATATGTGCCAAGCCGTAGGGAGGCTTTACGTAAATCAATCATGCTTTCCATGTTAAAAATCGGAATAAGGACAATCACAAGAACATTGTGTGAGTGTTTTGTTAATGTGGCACCTAATGTAACCCATTTACGTATGCGCTGAGGGTAGATTACAGCCAGTGCATAATCTGCTCTTACAGGATAACTTGTGATGAGTAAAAGAAACTTTCCTCACATCTTCCTCTTTGTTTCTTTTGGATCTTGGTGCACCATGTATATTGTTACAGCTGCATGCATGCAGCTGGGTATAGTTTATGTGTTCTGCTTCCTCCCTTGTCCTCATTATTCATGTGCTATCTTTGCCGTAACAAAATACAGCTACCTGTGCTACATATTTTTTCAGCGTGTTTGCGTTACGGCAAGTTTTGTATATTAGTGGTTATTGCAATCTGTGAAATTGTCTGTGTCAGCTACTATACTTTGTCTTGGAAAAGTACGTTTGTCAACATAAATAAACAATTAGTACAAATGTTGCTGTATTTATTTTTTTAATATTATCTGTTGTGAAGCTTTTATACACTGTTGCATGTTGTTTGACAGAATAAAATTGATGCACAACTTTTTAATGTGGTATTTTTCAGATCAATTTTCAACTGACGCTAACACGCACAAGTTGTGGGGGAAAAGTGCCAACAAGAGTACCATAAGGTAAGACAGCTGTTTTTACTGTTAGATTGGATTATCAATTGCCAACCAGTTGTTTTTAGCAAGCATAGTATAACGCATAGATTATGTAATATAAGTTGGAATATTGTTTTTATTGCACTTGATTATCTGAGTCTCCTCTGTACATAAGTGCATCCTTTTTTATTTGTTATGTGTAGCTTACTTGCTTAAAATGTTAAATCGTAAATTCTAAATAAAAACATGACTCGAAGAACAGTGAAATAGGTTTAACTTAGAAATGTTTTGACATATTATAAGAGACTTGTGCTGTGGTGAATTGAACTTCTGCATGAGTTACGTAATATTTTGGGGTCTCATTATGGTTCTGGGTGGCATTGCAGTGTCATGCATATGCACCTGCTGGCTACATATATTTAAGACTGTTTTGCTTGGTTTGCTATTGATTCCAGTTTAATAGTAATGAGAACTGTCTTGCTTTCATGGTGATTCTGTGCTGACTAATACATTTGAATTTTCCAGAAGACAACAAAGGGTGATGAAATGTTAACTTTATGTTGCTAACCTGCCATGTCTTTTTTGGCAAGCTTGCTATGGGTTCTTTCGTATATGTTGTCTTTTCACAGTAGTCATCTTGAGAACTAGCCGTAGTCGTGCGTACTTACAGCAAAAGTTGGTGACACATTTTGAAAATCGGCTCGGCACTGCCATCCGAGAGTCAAACGACTTACATGGATTAGTTATTTTACTCTATTTACAAGAGTCCTGTACCACGCACTAAGGGTAACTTGACACACACTGCTGGAGTCATCAGACTCATCAAGAATAGTTACCCGAATCCTTCCGCAGTGGTCATGTGGCCCTTTATCTTGAGTCGTCTGACTCATGCAGAATAGTTAACGGACTCCCTCAGCACTAGTCGTGTAACTCTTTTGAGAGGGTTAGCAGACTACTACAGGAGAGTTGCATGACTATTGTGTGTGGAGTCACGTAACCACCTTGTATCGAGCACAGATAGTCTTGGGACTCTCTGCCGAAAGAGAGTTCGGGTGTCTCCCACAAAGTGTGTCGTATACGTGGCGAGTCCAGACTCTTCGAAAAGAGTAAGAGGTACTCTTTTTTTTCTTAGTGTGCAGGGAATGTAGATGGCTCCCTGGATTGCGGAAGTAATAGCATTGATGTCGACGCGGTTGTTGCAATCGTTGCTGCTGACTTGCTGTTCGTCTTTCTGCTTTACTTGTATAGGAGACCGTGCTCAGGGGACAAGTTTCATAGTCTGAGGCTTGATCCGGGGCGACGTTGGTGAGGCCTTCGGGGTCCGGGATAGGACCACGGCTTTTCGGGGGCGTTCGCAGCTTGAACGTAGCGAGCAGCTCCATCAGATGTAACGTATTAGCGACGGTGAAGAAAGCAGCGAAACTGTGAATGACAAAGCTAACTTTTTGTTGGACGTACTTGTGCCAACAAAAACAAGTTACACTCAAAGCACAACAATTGCGGTGAACACAGCCGCGGTCGTGGGAATCTGATCAGTGGGTCACGTGCGCCGGCTTCTTATACATGAGTCGTCGAAGGCTTCAACCACTGGAGCCCGCGTGTCCTCCAGAAAGTACTACACCATTCACGCAGGACAGGCAATCAGATTACACAAGGTTCGATGACGCGAGACAATGGTTAACACGGTCGATATCATTCAAGAAACCTCCGATGCATGCACCCACTGAGTGAAAGCGTTTAACATTTGTTGGCTCACAAAAAGCAGTAAACCGAGAAAGATAAACAAGTGCAGGTGTTAATATTTTGAAATATTTTGCAAGCAGTATACGGTAAAGGAACCGGGTAATAGAGGAATTTGCAGCATCTCGAGAATTATGGATCAGTATAATTTTAGTGGCTTTCCATTCACGTGGTAATTCACCAGTGTTCATATATTTTTCATAACTGAGTAAAATGTATTTGGCAATCAGCTCGGCATATCTTTTCACAGAATTATTTGGAATGCCATCAGGTCCACGGGATTTCTGCTGATCAATGATAAGAAGCAGTGAAATGATCCCTTGTTCCGTAATGATTACGTGTGTCGATTCAACAGCAACTCATACCCATGGTCATGTAATATCGATACCTCGGCGTATACATAAACGAAGCAAAACTTACTCAAGTACCAATCTAGACAAATTGAAAATGAAGGGGAAGTGGAAGGCAGCATTAATGACGCATAGAGTAAGTTGAGGCCACGATAAATATGAAGCGGTGCACGGAATCTGGAAGGGAGTATTGGAGCCAGCGCTAAGCTCGTAAATGCCGTTGTTTGCCTAAAACCGGATATCCTGGACGTTACGGACAGATAGGTAGGCCTATTGGCTTTGGGAGCCCACTGCAAAAGCACAAATGGAACAGTGCAAGATGATATGTGGTGGCCCTCATTTGAAGTCAGAGAAGCGCGGAGGAAAATTATTTTTGAAGACTCAGGAACAGGGATCAAAATAAATGGGTGGCCAAAGTGCAAGAGTATTCGTACCTAGGGAGCCCGTCGGCGTACTCGGCGTCGTATATATAGCTCGCCGTAACCGAGGAATGAGCACAGCAGAAGATGAAGGCGAACACTGAGCACAGCAGGGGATTAATGACGCAAGGTAGGTGAAACGGTACCACGAGTTGGAAAGCGCAGGAGGGTATGGCAAAAGCGAATGTAGAAAAGCGCAGTGCGGCGAGAATGGTTACGAGATGGCCCCAAAGTAGCGCGCGTCGTCTGGGAGCTCTGTCGAAGGCGGCTGCTCTGAATCGCGCTCACGCGTCACCCACGCACTCTCTCGCGATCTCCAGATAATTGAGGCAGTCGCAACGCACTTCACTCCATTTGCAACCTCCTCCACGAGACCGCACCCGCAAATATATCGCGCAATGAAAACACGTATAGAATTACGCTCAAATTTCGCATTAGAGAGTATGGTAATCGTCGGTGAATTTTTGCTTGCCCGTGAGCAAAAATGTGGGCCGATCCCAGCGGCCGTGCAGGGCAAGAAATGGTGGCTGGTACCCCTGTAACGCAGATGCTTTCAAGCAATCACTCGAGGAAAGCGAACTGTCCATACAATTGAAATCGCTCATACAACATAAAGAACAGCGTACGCTTCAATAAAGAACAAGCACAAATCAATCATGCGAACTACACAATTGATAACAAGGCGCCCTTGATAACAATGCCAAGCAAGCAGCACTCCTTGCGTACATTTCCCGGTAACGATTACTGTTGCTCAAGTGACGTGGGTAGTGATGTCCCAGGGAAAAGAACCACCCTAGCAATTGATTTCAATGGTGTTGTAGCACCGCTATGACGGTGGCGTGCGGCCAGAATTATTACTAACGTTATTCTAAGTTAGTACTGCTACCATTACTATAAAGCAATGAAGCATTACATAGCCCCTGAGCAGTTGTATCAGTAGTGTGCGACAGCTTCGCGTGACATCTACTTTCGCAGGGCCGGGATGGCGAGCCCATTTGTTGCTCCACCTTTATCACTGATCGTGCGTAGTTGGCGATGGTAAGTATTCGAAACATTTCGAAAAATATTCAACTTTGCCAATAGTTCTTATTTAATTCAGTTGCCAATTTAAATACGTTAGTATTGGATTAGTTATTCGCGCATGCATAAAACAACGGCAATGAACTTCAGAAGACGGTGGATCAATATTTGTTATAGGACGTTTACAAAAAAGAAAATGAAAGGGGCCGTTACCTGTGCAAGCCCACAGTGATAAGCGCTGGAGACAAGTTTTTCTGCGTTGAATGAATCATTACTTTACGAACCTTTGGCCAACGTTAGCGTGACGCCCTGTATATGCACACATGTGCGAAAGCAAATGATTTTGTTGGCACAAAGCTCAGGATTCTGAGCCCAGCCGCCCAGCACCGCTCTTTCTAGCCTCCTGTACTTAATGTGCGGAATAAATGTGCGTGCACAAAACGGAGCAAGAGGTGAGCGGCGAGGTTGAAATCGCTGAGTCGCGCCAAGAGAGTGGCCGCGCGGACCATTTGCTCTGCCCCGATAGCGAAATGTCGATTTTCTTCGGCGTAGTGTGCGCACGGGGGCGCAGCATTCAGTGCAGTGGCCGCGCGAAGCAGTGAGTAAATAACGACAACACAAGAGGAGAACACAATCAGAGTGCGCCCTCTGCACTCACGTCGGTCAGTTCTTGAAATGGTGGCTCGACGAAGACGGCATTTTATTTTTTGCTGCTGTCGTGGAAAATGGCTCCCTGCTGTTTTTAGAACTCGGCACTTTCGACGGCAGGTACCTTCTACGAGCTCACTTGCGACTTGCTTCGCACTTCTATAGGTTGGTGGGGTTCATTGAGCGACAAACCTTTCTTGATGCTGAATCAGCGCTGTGTTCCTACTAATGTACTTACTGGTCGATATTGCCGGCCATTATGATCAACTTTGTTTACTATTGCGCTTTCATGGCACACGCGTTCTGCATGGCCACGTGTTTCGACGTCTGGAAATGGTAGGGCCCCTTTCAAGAATGCCTTGTTGATTACCTCGCAAAGAATGCATTGTCTGTGCAACGTTGAAGGGCAGCGGATTTGCCGAGTTGGTGTTCCATGATAACAATAAAATTCAAACAGCGCTAGACGACAGGACCAGAAAGAACGCCGTGTTTGTCTCCTCCTCTTTCTGGTCCTGTCGTCTAGCGGTGTTTGAATTTTATTGTTACTGTGCAACGTTAACCGTCAAGAGATGCGGCATGAAATCTGACTCCTGCAATCTTCTCGCGCTGAAGTACTCACTATTTTTCCGACCAAAGGAAGTCACGGAACATTGTTTCAGTTTTTGCGTTTACTGCGAGCAAATTTCCTTGTTTTTCCTGGTGGTCCGGAAACGAGGTTATATTTTGCTGAAGAGTACGCATTTGGGCTGGTTGGTTCATGATTCATCATCAGCCTAGTTACGCGCACTGCAGGGCAAAGGCCTCTCCCATACATCTCCAACTACCCCGGTCATGTACTAATTGTGGCCATGTTGTCCCTGCAAACGTCTTAATGTCATCCGCCCACCTAACGTTCTGCCGCCCCCTACTACGCTTCCCTTCCCTTGGGATCCAGTCCGTAACCCTTAATGACCATCGGTTATCTTCCCTCCTCATTACATGTCCGGCCCATGCCCATTTCTTTTTCTTGATTTCAACTAAGATGTCATTTACCTGCGTTTGTTCCCTCACCCAATCTGCTCTTTTCTTATCCCTTAACGTTACACCTATCATTATTCTTTCCATGGCTCGTTGCGTCGTCCTCAATTTCAGCAGAACCCTTTTCGTAAGCCTCCAGGTTTCTGCCCCGTAGGTGAGTACTGGTAAGACACAGCTGTTATACACTTTCCTCTTGAGGGATAGTGGCAACCTGCTGTTCATGATTTGAGAATGCCTGCCAAACGCACCCCAGCCCATTCTTATTCTTCTGGTTATTTCAGTCTCATGATCCGGATCCGTGGTCACTACCTGCCCTAAGTAGATGTATTCCCTTACCACTTCCAGTGCCTCGCTACCTATCGTAAACTGCTGTTCTCTTCCGAGACTGTTAAACATTACTTTAGTTTTCTGTAGATTAATTTTCAGACCCACTCTTCTGCTTTGCCTCTCCAGGTCAGTGAGCATGCATTGCAATTGGTCTCCTGAGTTACTAAGCAAGGCAATATCATCAGCGAATCGCAAGTTGCTAAGGTATTCTCCATCAACTTTTATCCCCAATTCTTCCCACTCCAGGTCTCTGAATACCTCCTGTAAACACGCTGTGAATAGCATTGGAGATATCGTATCTCCCTGTCTGACGCCTTTCTTTATTGGGATTTTGTTGCTTTCTTTGTGGAGGATTACGGTGGCTGTGGAACCGCTATAGATAGCTTCCAGTATCTTTACATATGGCTCATCTACACCCTGATTCCGTAGTGCCTCCATGACTGCTCAGGTTTCGACTGAATCAAATGCTTTTTCGTAATCAATGAAGGCTATATATAAGGGTTGGTTATATCCGCACATTTCTCTATCACCTGATTGATAGCGTGAATATGGTATATATTCTTGAGTAGCCTTTACGGAATCCTGCCTGGTCCTTTGGTTGACAGAAGTCTAAGGTATTCCTGATTCTATTTGCGATTACCTTAGTAAATACTTTGTAGGCAACGGACAGTAAGCTGATCGGTCTATAATTTTTCAAGTCTTTGGCGTCCCCTTTCTTATGGATTAGGATTATGTTAGCGTTCTTCCAAGATTCCGGTACGTTCGAGGTCATGAGGCATTGTGTATATAGGGCGGCCAACCTTTCTAGGACAGTGTTCCCACCATCCTTCAACAAATCTGCTGTTACCTGATCCTCCCCAGCTGCCTTCCCCCTTTGCATAGCTCCCAAGGCGTTCTTTACCTCTTCCGGTGTTACTTGTGGGATTTCAAGTTCCTCTAGACTATTTTCTCTCACCTTATCGTCGTGGGTGTGACTGGTACTGTATAAATCTCTATAAAACTCTTCAGCCACTTGAACTATCTCATCCATATTAGTAACGATATTGCCGGCTTTGTCTCTTAACGCACACATCTGATTCTTGCCTATTCCTAGTTTCTTCTTTACTGCTTTTAGGCTTCCTCCGTTCCTGAGAGCCTGTTCAATTCTATCCATATTATAGTTCCTTATGTCCGCTGTCTTACGCTTGTTGATTAACTTAGAAAGTTCTGCCAGTTCTGTTCTGGCTGTAGGGTTAGAGGCTTTCATACATTGGCGTTTCTTGATCAGATCTTTCGTCTCCTGCGATAGCTTACTGGTTTCCTGTTTAACAGCGTTACCACCGACTTCTATTGCGCACTCCTTAATGATGCCCATAAGATTGTCGTTCATTGCTTCAACACTATGGTCCTCTTCCTGGGTTAAAGCCGAATACCTGTTCTGTAGCTTGATCCGGAATTCCTCTAGTTTCCCTCTTACCGCTAACTCATTGATTGGTTTCTTATGTACCAGTTTCTTCCGTTCCCTCCTCAAGTCAAGGCTAATTCGAGTTCTTACCATCCTATGGTCACTGCACCGCACCTTGCCGAGCACGTCTACGTCTTGTATGATGCCAGGGTTCGCGCAGAGTATAAAGTCGATTTCATTTCTAGTCTCACCATTCGGGCTCCTCCACGTCCACTTTCGGCTAACCCGCTTGCGGAAAAAGTTATTCATTATCCGCATATTATTCTGTTTTGCAAACTGTACTAATAACTCTCCTCTGCTATTCCTAGAGCCTATGCCATATTCCCCCACTGACTTGTCTCCGGCCTGCTTCTTGCCTACCCTGGTATTGAAATCGCCCATCAGTATACTGTATTTTGTTTTGACTTCACCCATCGCCGATTCCACGTCTTCAAAGAAGCTTTCGACTTCCTGGTCATCATGACTAGATGTAGGGGCGTATACCTGTACAACCTTCATTTTGTACCTCTTATTAAGTTTCACAACAAGACATGCCACCCTCTCGTTAATGCTATAGAATTCCTGTATGTTACCAGCTATGTTCTTATTAATCAGGAATCCGACTCCTAGTTCTCGTCTCTCTGCTAAGCCCCGGTAGCACAAGACGTGCCCGCTTTTTAGCACTCTATATGCTTCTTTTGGTCTCCTAACTTCACTGAGCCCTATTATATCCCATGTACTGCCCTCTAATTCCTCCAATAGCACTGCTAGACTCGCCTCATTAGATAATGTTCTAGCGTTAAACGTTGCCAGGTTCATATTCCAATGGCGGCCTGTTCGGAGCCAGGCATTCTTAGCACCCTCTGCAGCGTCGCAGGTCTGACCGCCGCCGTGGTCAGTTGTTTCGCAGCTGCTGGGGACTGAGGGCCGTGGTTTGATTGTTGTGTTCATATAGGAGGTTGTGGCCAAGTACTGCACCAGGGTGGCCAATCCTGCTCTGGTGAGAGAGTGCGTTACCGGTTCTGGTCACCGGGATCAGGCCGCACTCCAGGCCTGTTTGTGCAATTTTCTCAACACACGGTTGTTGTTTTTTTTTCTAGTATTTTCCGGTGGAGAATTGTGCGGCCCGGGATTTGGATCACGGTCCTCTTGCACGGGAGGCGGATACTCTACCGTCCCCGCAGGAGTTAAATTTAAAAATAAATTGTAGGATTTTACGTGACAAAACCACTTTCTGATTATGAGGCACGCCGTAGTGGAGGACTCCGGAAATTTCGACCACCTGGGGTTCTTTAACGTGCACCTAAGTCTAAGTACACGGGTGTTTTCGCATTTCGCCCCCATCGAAATGCGGCCGCCGTGGCCGGGATCCGATCCCGCGACCTCGTGCTCAGCAGTCTAGCACCATAGCAACTGAGTAACCACGGCGGGTACCGCAGGAGTTGTACGCCTCATTTAATATACAGTGGTGCCCCATTTGATCAGTCAAGGTGCACCAATCTGAGCTCGGTTATACCGCACGGATGGCACTCGGCTAGAGAACCTGGTATTTATGAACTGCACATGTGAGGCCATACATATTTGAAGATATATATCTTTCTTTCTTTTTTTATTTGATGAGGGTTCCCGTACAGTGATAAAATAAAGGAATAGACATTAAAAGAAAGAAAAAAAAAAGAAAAAGGGGCGAAAAAAAGGAACATAACGAGTGATTTGAACTCGTGACCCTTCGATGTTGCCCGGAAAGATAGCTCAGTCGGTTGGTTCGTCAGGCCCCAGGCTACTTTCAAGCGCCACAGCTCCTGCTCCGAGCCTCACACTTACGTGGAAAGGGACTCATGTTGTCCGCGATTCCGAGTGGTTGGAAGGCATACTTTCTTGGAAAAATGGCTGCCCGAGTAGAAGAGCGAACTCGAGCGGCTTTAGAGACAAGGAAAACTGCCTTAAAATATTTAGACTTGAGGGAAAGCTTCGTTAACAAACGATAGAACGGCAATCAGCACTCGAATATAATTATAAACCTAATAATAATTGTAAATATTCATCTCATCTATGGTATCTAATGCGCGCGCTGCTGCTTTGTTTAAGCAGCAGCGCGCCAGTTTAAGGGCGGAGAAGAAGGAAGGAAAGGAAAGTCTCTGAAGCAAATTTGCAGCGCCGTGGTTTTAAAGCGCACCCGTGGTAGAGAAACGGAAGGCGATATAAGCGTGCGTGGCCATGATACGCACACGACAAACTGCCTTAAAATATTTAGACTTGAGGGAAAGCTTCGTTAACAAACGATAGCACGGCAATCAGCTCTCGAATATAATTATAACCCTAATAATAATTGTAAATATTCATCTCATCTATGGGATCTAATGCGCGCGCTGCTGCTTTGTTTAAGCAGCAGCGCGCCAGCTTAAGGGAGGCGAAGAAGGAAGGAAAGGAAAGTCTCTGAAGCAAAATTGCAGCGCCGTGGTTTTAAAGCGCACCCGTGGTAGAGAAACGGAAGGCGATATAAGCGTACGTGGCCATGGTACGCACCCGACAAACTGCCTTCAAATATTTAGACTTGATGGAAAGCTTCGTTAACAAACTATAACACGGCAATCAGCACTCGAATACGACGAGAGAAATTATTGAGACGTGGAAAATTTCCTTGAAATAAATATGGTTTGCGAGACAAATGCTTGTAAGTAATGAACCTCTTAAAAGATGAGGGGAAATTTGCGCTCAGCGAGAGGGCATCGTCCGTACGAGACCACCACCAGGCACCTTACTGAGACGTGGAGAGCTTTGCGAGCAATAAGCTTTGATTACGAGCAATAAAAAACAGCGCTAAACAACAAGACGAGTGAAGGGACACAGCGTTGTTGTCTGTGTTCCTTCGCTCGTCCTGTTGTTTAGCGCTGTTTTTTATTGCTCGTATATTTTGCTGTAACGCAAACCAACCTGATCAAGAAAAAAAAATTGGTAGGCGGCCCTAATTTTTGACTTGGGTGTCTCTTAGTGGCACTCGCACCTCGGCGTTGGTGATGCTTAGGTTAAGCGAGCGAGCGTCTGTCCCCTGGCACGATATGTGGGTGAGGAGCGAGGGAGGGCGAGGAGGAACATTCGTTCGATTCACACGAACCGCACCTTACGCGCACTATCCGGTTCTCTCGTCAGAGCATGTAAGGAGCAAGCGACCGAGCGAGCGAGTGGGTTCGCGCCTGGAGAGAAGCGACAGAGGAGGGAGTGACGTCACATCCGGTCTGCTGGCAGGTGTTCAGTCTATGCCAGGCAACTGGTTTCTATTACCTAGCCGGTTAAATATCATGCCACCTTATTATGTGTGACGTCGATAGTGAGGTCATTAATTCCACTTTCTACTTCCGGGTTTCCAGGAATTTGGATAAAGTCGTAATCACGTGGCGGGTTTCTAAAGTTTACGATTCTTCTCTTTGATGTGCGGTAATCTATGATTTCTAATTATTCCAGACACTACAGTACGTCAACTTGTAACTAAAGTTATGCAGTTATGTGTCTATAATGAAACTGATGGCTTATGTACTTTACTACTTCTTTATTTTTTCTGAAATACTTTGAATTTCGTCCGCTGTCGTCTCAGGAGGTAAACCGGAAGTTCTCAGAACGAAACAAGAGTGTCACTCGTGCGGTGCTCGTGCGTCTAAAAATAGAAGTCGAGCTGTATTAGGAGCCTGCAATCGCCCCCCCCCCCTCCCTTGTACAGTCATATCTCAATTTTTTGAAATCAAATTCTTTCTTGACGTCTTCACCACACGACTTCAGGCGTTCGTTTTCTTGTGAAAGTCAATTACTTTTTTCACTCCCCCACCGCTTGCACTCTATTCTAGAAAGGATTTTCAGTAATAATTGCGCCTTTCTAGACTGCTCGAAGGCTTTTGATTAGGTTACTCATGTATTGCTTATGCCGAAGCTTTCCTTTTTGAACCTTGATCATGACGTACTCACCTGACTTGAATACTTTCAAATGAATCGCCCACGGTATGTACCTGGCAACGGCCACGATTACCCTCTAACTAACGTAGCTTCAGGAGCTCCACAGGGCTCTGTTTTAGACCCTTTACTTTTTCTCATATGCATTATCGGTTTGCCCGATTGGGTGTCCTTTTCAGTTCGCCTACATGCCGATGGCTGCGTACTGTATCATGAGATTCGGGATGATAAGCACCAAGAAATTCTGCAGACACATGTAAGTATACATCACCGCTTGGTGTAAAAACTGGCTCATGGAACCAAACCGAAGAAATGCAAGCTAATGGCTGCTACAAGACGCGACGTGTTTGTGTGCCCGCACATATGCTTAACCACATCCAGCTGGAACATGTTTCATTATGCCGTTGTTTAGGTGTAACTATATCATCTGACTTATCCTGGAAATGTCACATAGTCTCCATAATAACTAACGCAAATTGTATATTAGGCTATTGATGGCGAAACTGTAGCGAATACCTTTCATTACAAAAACATTGGCGGTGCGTTAAAGCAGTGTTTTGGTCGGGATGGGCGGTTATGTCACACGACAGGAGCAAATGGTTTTACCCTATGGGCCGAGAGAAAAAAAAAAACTTTATTGCTGAATTAATCGGAGTTATGGCAGGTCTGGGTGGGGCCCTCAGTCCAGGGCTCCACTGGCTCTTGCGGCTCGCTGAGCTTGGTCCAGGAGGACCAACTGGCTCCCCTGATCCTCGCTTGCGAGTAGTGCCTCCCACTGCCGTACGAAGTCTGTGACACTTAGAAAAGGTGAATTGACATTGCTTGGCCGAGCCGTACATTCCCACGTTATGTGGGCCAGCGTGGGTTTTGCGCCGCACCACGGGTAGGTGTCGGCGTAATGTGTCGGGTGCTTCTTGTGTAAGAGGTTTAGGTGTGGGTATGAGTTTGTTTGTATGCGACGCCAGTCTTGGGCTTGTTTTCTATTTAGTTTGCAGTGCGGAGGGCCGTAGGTCCGTCTCTCCCTCCTCTGATTCTCTAATATGTCGCGCACTGCGGACAGTGGTTCCTCTAGGGTTCTGGCCGCTGCTCGGTCGTTGCTTCCTCGAGCTATGCGGTCTGCCCTTTCGTTCCCGTCGAGTCCGTTGTGCGATGGGCACCATGTAATGCCGTGGTCCAGGTCCAGTCGTGAGCCGAGTATTATTTGGGCGCTACGCGGTAGCATTCCCCGCATGAAGAGTCGACACGCTGCCTGCGAGTCTAAGCACATGAGCCGACTGACCCTTAAAGTCGGCGTCTCGTATCGCCAGAGCTATTGCCGCTGCCTCTGCTGTGCATACCGAGGTAGTCTTGACCGTAGCGGTTATCGTGGTAACTCTATTGGTTGCGGCGATCGCGTAGAAGTCCCTGCGAGTGGTTGCACTCGCGTCCGTGTAGTAGACGGCCGGATCCTTGCTGAATCGCTTCTGCAGAGTCCTCGTCCTGGCCTGTCTGCGGCCTGCGTGGTACCTGGCACTCATATTTCTTGGTATAGGTGAGACATGGACGTGCTCCCTCAAATCTCGTAACAACAAGTCTGTTTCGTCTCCGCAGAACAAGGGTCGAGCGTTGTATCTCAGTCTTTGGAGAATAGAGCGGCCCTGGGGCGTAGAGCTCAGCCTTTCTCTTTGCGATATGAGAACTGCAGAGGCATGTTCTTCATATTTGTTGTAAATATCCAACCGCTCCAGGCGCTCCGTGCTGACTGTGTTCGGGAGTCCCAGAGCAGATTTGTATGCCGTTCTGATAAGGGTGTCCACCTTCTTCATTTAAGTTTGGTTAAGTTTTTGAAAGGGCAAGCCGTAAGTAATGCGGCTAATCGCAAATGCTTGCACTAGCCTAATAGTTTCTTCTTCCGCGAGTGCGTTGCGGCTGCGTCCAACTCGCCATATCATACGTGCCACACTCTTAATGGTTGGTGTTAAGCTCCGAATTGTGGCATCGACGTTGCCATTCTCTTGGATAAGCAGGCCAAGCACTCTCATTTGGGCGACTTCACGAATGGCCCTGCCGTCGAGATGTAAGTCTATCCTCGGTGTGGTAGTTTTCTTATGACGCTTGCTGCGTACGCACATGAACTCTGATTTTTCGGGTGCGCACGTCATACCCGCGTGCTTGGTGAAGTTCACTACCTTGTCTATGGCCTCCTGTAATAGGTCTTGTTTTTCTCCGTAGGAACCCCGGTGTGCGCACAACGTTATGTCATCGGCATAGATCGTACATCCGAGGTCCCGTGCTTGCTCGAGTTCAAGGGCCAGTCGCCTCATCCCGACATTGAAAAGAAGAGGTGACAAGATTGAGCCCTGTGGAGTTCCTCTGTTGGGCATCGCGAAGACGTCAGAGCGCGTGCTGCCCAACCCAATAGTTGCCTTCCTGTCGCGAAGGAAGGTAAGGACGTACCGAAACACCCTTCTTCCGCAACCTATGTCTTCCAGACCTTCGAGGATTGCTTCGTGAGAGATCGTGTCAAACGCTTTTTTGACATCGAGCGCCACAACTATCCTGGCTTCTTTGCTTCGTGGCGGGTCCAAAACTTCGTCGCGAGGAACCGAGGGCACATTGACTTGAAGAAGCGCCAAATTTAAACCGTAAAACAATTTATTACAGCTGGAGTTTGAAAGGTCATTGCAGAACGAGTGTCTGTCAGTCTATTTGCACGCGCATGTTTTTGCGAGGCAGCAGGGAAGGAGAGGGAGTGTATATGCGTGTACACGCCTTGAGCGTGCGTGCGTGTGTACTTGCATTTGCGTGTGCGCGCGTGTTTGTGTCTCCGTATTTAAATCCGCGTGCGCACGAGTGCGTGTATGTGCGTGCAGTTCCGTGTGCCTGCATGCATACATTGTGTGCGTGTGTGACGCGTGGACGCGCATGAAGGTGAATGCAGGCGAACATGTGTCGCATCTCTCTCTCTGTGTGCGTGTGTGCGTGCGAGCACTTCCCCGCTTACGCCTACTCTCCGGGATGAATGAGATATAGAGTTTATTTAAACCCGTATTTAAATCTACGAGACAAGAACGAAAGACTCTGCATTTATAGCACTATCTCATTCTAAAAGCGAAATGAAGGCATGAAGACGCCCGAGCGTTCGACACCCAGATAGCCGTCAAGCCCAGATTTCGTCATGATGGCACTGTCACCATCGGCACGGCTCCGTGAGCGGCTACCTAGCTGTTCACCTTCGTTACCTTCCTTGCCACGGTGGCAGCTCACTGTCTTCAAGCCAGCGACGCGCTAAACCTGCACCATCATTGCTTCATGCGTCGCTTCACCATAGCACAAACCCTAGTTTGTACCCTAGTACAAACTGCGCGAATGGAGCGACTGCCGGCGCTTGCACATACAATACAAGCACACAGGCAATACACGCACTAATGGCAGGATTCTTCGTAGTTGTTTTCTTTTTATAGGTTCGAATTCCGCCGAAGTCATGTGTCGAACCGTGCTTGAACTGTTGTTGCTTTGTATTATCAGCCGCGAGAAACACGTGAATGCACTGGCGCCAATAGTAGTTTTGGAGCACTCGCACGAAGAAAAGCCGTATGCAGGTCAACAACTGGCTCATGCACGGAGTAAGACGACACTCAATGCATTAGCTCACAGTCTACTTGACAGAACTGCCGATCTGTTTCGGTGCCGCACTGGAATAATTCCGTTGCCGAAATGCTCCAGGGGATTGCACCGGTCCCTAAAACGAAGCCTTTGAAAATGCGCAGCATCGTTAACTAAATAAAAGCTACAGAGGCAAATGAGGCCATCGGAAAAAGCAGACAAGGTCAGCGACAGATAACACGGCAGCCATGTTTACGCACTAACTTCACTCGATGAGCGATTGAAGGCAGCTGCGGCCCTACATAGAGATTCCCGAGTAAAATGTTCTAGCTTTCGTTCACTCAAGGCGCGTTTCGAGGGGAGAGCGATTTGTGGAATGAAAAACCGCCCTCAAGGAGCAGTTCGAGTGGAGGGTCGAGTCGAGGTGCGTTTGCGAATACGGGGGTAAGTCTCTAATAAGGTGCAAAAGAACTGCTTGTGGCCTTACCGTGAAACGGCGGCGAAGCAGCAGTGTCTCACGCTGGCAGAAGAACCCAACAACGATCCTCGGGCGCAGTGTAGAGAATAACGACGCCGCGAGCCCGGCGACGGGGCTTGACTGGGCTTCGGACGTGACGGGTCGTGCCGCGCGTCAAGCTGCCAGCCGCGGTTGCAGCCGCAGCCACATTTTTCCTGATGTGCTCTGCCACGCAGCGGAATCGGCGAATCTCCACAGCTCGGCCGCTAAACGGATCGAGTGTCCGCTCCTGTCGTTTGCTACTAAGACGATAACAGGGAAAGCGCCACCCTTCGGCGCAACAAATAAAGCGCCTAAATAAAATACAGGATGGCAAAATAGAACATAGCCGAAGACACATTTTATTTTTGCATATCACTGCATCACGTTACTTTATTACTGTGTACATTGAACAGATAAAGCCACATATGCAAAAGTTACTGAACTGTCCTTTGGCTATCAGTGTCATGGCGATGCTTATTTGCCCATACCGAAACTAGTCGCACTATACGCCCACTCACAAAACTGCGAATGACGAAACCAGCGTTTCATTACGCGAACCTGTGCCCTCAAAAACGAGCTATACTTAAAGAGTGATAGCGGCGAACGCAGTTGGCGATCGTTGAAAATCTCATGTGCTGGTCAAGCGCGTCTGCTTTTTTACATCGCTCATCGAAGTTTCCGGAGTAATCGCTGGTGCCCGCGTGTCTTCCAGAAAGTATTACACAATTCGCGTCGCGCATGCAATAAGATTACACAGGCTTTGGTGACGAAAGACAACGCATAGAACCAACGATAACACTCGAGTAAGTTCCAGTCATGCAGGCGCCTCTTTCGCCGAGCGATATCTTTCAGTTGTTAGTGGGGGAAATGCCGTCCCTGAGAAAAGGATAAATAAGTACACGTGTCAATGTCTAGACATTGTGTGATTTCAATAAGCCAGTTGATAGTCTGCATTCGCCCTGTCTTCTTCTACCTCGGTGTCTCGTCCCTAGCGCAGTTTAAGTTCACAAAAAAGTATGTCTCACCAACTAGCTTCCCAACACGCTCTCCTTGAATTCTCTCCCTTTCTGTCATTTTTTCATGTTAATTATTCATTCTTTCTGCATCGTATTCGTACCGTGTTTAACGTGCAATTAGGTCTACCTCGTCTTGTTAAGCGTCAACACTTGCTGGGCCTTTTCGTTTTTCCACCGTTTGACTCTCTGGAACTCGCCCCTCGCCTCGGTTTTTTCTTGTTGCTCTTTCACGCTACCACGAGGCACATGTACTGCCGATTAGTTCCCACCGTTTACTTCGTCAAAGCACGTCCGAGGCTCGGGCGAAGCACTGGCGTGGATGGTGGCTCTGCCCTCTTCCCCGACCCCGTTCTCCTCCTTCCCGATGATGATGATGATGATGATGATGATGATGGGGATAATTTATTGGAATCCCCTTTGAAACAGGATGATGAAAAACAATCACCTAAGCTGCTTGAGGTAATTATGCATTGTATGCGTGCTTTTCGGTCAGCATTTTGTCTACATTTCCTTAAAGACCAACTGCAACGAAATTTTCGACCGCGTTAAAAGGCCAGTTTCCGGTAATTCAGACATGCAGTAGCCGCTATGCAAAATCTTACGCTTGAAATGCAGGTCAACGCCTCACAAAGAGCTCGCAGAAATCGATGTTTTTTTCATACCGAAACTGAAGAAAACGCCGCCATTATCGCCCTGCGCAAGTTACAGTGAAGAGTGTAGAGAACGAGCGCCCGTGCTCTCTTCTTTCCCAAAGCTTCGTCGAGAGGTGGCTATGAACTTGTATTCGGTTCCGGTGTATCAGCGAACAGATCTCAAGGTGGAACTGGTCGCATTTACCAATGGGTGCTACGTGTCCATACTGCTCCGTTCCTGTGATGGAAGCAGATACATACCACCTAATACGGACATGTACTGGTTCAAAATCGGAACGCTCGCGTCTCCTACTGTAAGCCGGCCTCCGCTACAGTGTGACAACCAGCTATGACCGCTGGATACATGACAACAGATTCCACAAAACACTGCTTCAATTCATACACAACACAGGCCTCGCAGCACACATATAATACACGTATACGCACCAAGAATTATGCCTTAAGGGCAAGTCTTTATCGGAATAATAAAAGAAAGGTCCCGCACGTTCACTAGCCACAGAGTTAGTATACTTTGTTAGCTGCTTCGTGCGCTGTGACGACGCCGTTGCGCGCCCACAAGGTTCTTTTAATGCGAAGTATTCTCCGAGTCCAGCCGGCTTGCCTGTCTGTCGTCTACGTTACACAGCAAGGCCTCGATGCGTTCCGCCTCCCCTTGAAGAAGCGTCCACTGGGGTGGCCCACCTAAATAGTCCGGCTTAAGGCGGACGCAATCGACGTGTGTTGCAGTTAGGCGAAATCAGCGAAAATGGGACGCTCTACAGTCTAGTGTGGCTGGCGCTGGAATAGAACATGTCCATTCGGACGCTGGAGCAGCTGGAACTGGGTACATCGCGCACTAGCCCGGCTGACCAGCAGTATGTTGTTCGGGTTCAGTGAAGCGATTGTGTTGCGTTTGCGTCTTGGACGAACAAGAGAGCGCCCGCTCGCCGAGCACTTGTCCGCTAGCTCTGCGGCAACAACTGATCGCCGCGCTGCTGCTGGTGTCGTTGAAAGGGCAGGATAAAACAGAGTTTTGGAATAGGGGCCCCAAAAGTTTGATGCCCCAAAGAGCTTTGTGGGTGTTAGCAGTGGGGCACGCAGGAGTGAAGAGGTTTAGAATAGGGCTTCGCGTTTACGGATAGCGTCTTGCGCTTACAGCGCCACTAGGACGTCAAAGAAAAGATATTATAAATGTTAAAGTAATTTTATATCATTCTATGTTAAGAAGAGTAATTTTGACATTCGTGTTTCCGTAATTATGTTTTAGAGGTTTTTCTATTAGGAGCAAGGAATTAGTTGCACTTAGTTATGAGTACCCAAATTTACGTGCCTTCACAGGCCAAGTTAAGCCGTGTTAAACCTAGAGCCATGAAATCGACAATTGAATTCGGATTCGTTAGCGTCTAATGAATCAATCTTCAAACACACGCTAGTTGAGAGAAAGCGACAACCGCAGCCACTGCGCCTTGCTTGCGTATTGTGTTACATTGCTCGATTAACGTTTCTTGATTCACTCATCCAGGGAAAGTTTGGAATTTCTTCTTCACTTTATGTTACACCTTCAACTAGACGAAAAACCCGTCACCAACATACTCATGCCCTAACACCATATTCTGCGAAAACAAACTTGTTTAACTACTCATACTTTCCGCGCACAATAAACGATTGCAATGCACTGTCTGAACAGATTGTCTCAAGTGACAGTTTTGAAAGAAATCTTAGAAATGAATTTTGATGTGCTGATTGATGTGCAATGTATTTCCTTTGACTTGTTTCGCTTATTTGTATCATGTATGAAACCTTTTGTCTATGCAATAACTTCATGGCGGTTGTAAATATGCCTTGTTATCTGCCCTTCCTGCTTGGACCACATGAGGTCTGCAGTATGTAAATAAATAAATAAAAAATTATTTCACGTGTTACCACTAATGGAGCCCAGTTTGGTGCTAGGTTAGAGCGGTCGCTGGAATTAATGCCGCCATGTTTGTTTTCGCAAAACTTTTGGGGCAGCGTTTAGGGCTCCCGTTAAATCAGTGAAATAGCGTGCCCAACGCAGTCCGGGTCTCGCGCATGCGCAGCGGCTCTCGCGGTATTTCTTTCGGACCCCAAACGTTTGGTGCCCCTATGCTAAAACTCTAAAAAAATTTAGCGATATTAGCGTCTCTGGCATGACGCATCGAACTTTAGCGGCCGCTGCTTGGCACGCTCGAAGCGCCGGACTCGTCGACCGATCAGACAAAAACCGCCATCTGTAGCAGGTAATGTTTAGTAGCTGAGGATGGGCACGGCTGGTCAAGAGGGGCTCGGTGTTTTTGTGGGCGTAAACTGACGGCCAGACTGGTCGGACTGCGGCAGTGATAAAGCTTCTCTCATTTCACTCTGGCATCATTGCATTACCGCATGGTTTGCCGCCGCGTCTACACCAAGGCCGCCGCGTCCCGTTCTCCTTCGTCACAAACGCAGCATGCGGTTCCTGCTCGTTGCTGGCGCTTTGTCACAAAGAATTTCGTTCGTCTACTTCTACGCGTCCGATACAGAGAGGCACGAAGTATCTTGAAGATGATACACTACCGGAGATGATCCCTCGATAATATCGCCCTTGAATACAACTCACCTTTGAACGTTACCTTTGCTGTTCGTGCGCCATCGCGGCATATAGTACTTATAGTCAATAAGAAAAAGCATTCGCCAAGCAGATCTTGTCGGGTACGTGATAGTGCTGTTGAAATGTAGCTTGTGCAGCTTCGTCAACTGCAGTTTAGAGGCTTTGTGCGCGTTGGCTGGTCCAAGTCGCATTTGCGTGCTGCGCCACGGGGCTCGCTTTCGCTCTGGAAGCTCGAACAGGAAAGATGTGTTCGGCCTTCCTCTGCTCAGCGTTGTGTACTGCACAGCCATTGCTCGTGTTCGAGTACGTAATCGAACACCCAAGGGCCACGCAACGCAGCTCGACTCACGAGCGCAACAGGGAGATTGCACGCCGTCAACTCGCCAGTGATAAACGCGCAATGCTGCGCTTGGCTGCCTTGGCGCAACATGGCGCAACAAATAGATCAACAGTTATGTACGATTGTTCAATAATCGCCATATCCGCATCGCTACCGCTTTGCCGCCAGGTGCACTCACCGTCTGCATGGGCGCTATTTAAAGCTGCTAATAGTAAAATTCGGAAATTACAAACCCTGCCGTTTTGCCAAGATTACATTGAGAGTATACGCTTGGTATTTATAGTCAATTTAGCCCAACTGAAATGTTGTTGAGGTTGGCCTTTATATTTCTTTCTCTTGCTTAAACATTCTATATCTACATTGTATCGTTACGCGTACTTGCAATAGATACGGTTCTGTTAATCTCTTTCCTGCTTTTACAGCGAAGCTGTATACCTCTACTGTATAAGGAAATTTTCGTGTCGTTGAAGACAAAGAGACTCCCCATACGTGGGGCGATCACGGAGAAAGTGCAGTGCAAGGCCGACCCGCGGCGGAGGTGAAGCAGGTGGTAAACATTCCGGGCCGATCCCAAAGACAGTGCAACACCGGCCCGACCAGCGGCAGAGGTGAAGCAGGCGTTAAACACTCCCCATACGTGGGCCGATCCCGAAGATAGTGCAATACATGCCCGACCCGCGGTGGAGGTGAAGCAGGCGTTAAACACTCCCTATACGGGGACCCATCCCGAAGATAGTGCAATACATGCCCGACCCGCGGCGGAGGTGAAGCAGGCGTTAAGCGCTCCCTATACTTGAGCCGATCCCAAAGACAGTGCAAGACCGGTCCGACCAGCGGCAGAGGTGAAGCAGGCGTTAAACACTCCCCATACGGGGGCCGATCCCGAAGATAGTGCAATACATGCCCGACCCGCCGTGGAGGTGAAGCAGGTGTTAAACACTCCCTATACGTGGGCCGATCCCGAAGCTAGTGCAATACATGCCCGACCCGCGGTGGAGGTGAAGCAGGGGTTAAAGACTCCCTATACGGGGGCCGATCCCGAAGTTAGCGCAATACATGCCCCACCCGCGGTGGAGGTGAAGCAGGCGTTAAACACTCCCCATACGTGGGCCGATGCCGAAGTTAGCGCAATACATGCCCGACCCGCGGTGGAGGTGAAGCAGGCGTTAAACACTCCCCATACGGGGGCCGATCCCGAAGTTAGTGCAATACATGCCCGACCCGCGATAGAGGTGAAGCAGGCGTTAAACACTCCCCATACGTGGGCCGACCCTAAGCTAGTGCAATACATGCCCGACCCGCGGTGGAGGTGAAGCAGGCGTTAAACACTCCCTATACGGGGGCCGATCCCGAAGTTAGTGCAATATATGCCCGACCCGTGGTGGAGGTGAAGCAGGCGTCAAACACTCCCCATACGTGGGCCGATCCCGAAGCTAGTGCAATACATGCCCGACCCGCGGTGGAGGTGAGGCAGGCGTTAAACACTCCCTATACGGGGGCCGATACCGAAGATAGTGCAATAGATGCCCGACCGGCGGTGGAGGTGAGGCAGGCGTTAAACACTCCCCATACGTGGGCCGATACCGAAGATAGTGCAATAGATGCCCGACCCGCGGTGGAGGTGAAGCAGGCGTTAAACACTCCCCATACGTGGGCCGATCCCGAAGTTAGTGCAATACATGCCCGACCCGCGGTAGAGGTGAAGCAGGCGTTAAACACTCCCCATACGTGGGTCGATCCCGAAGTTAGTGCAATACATGCCCGACCCGCGGTAGAGGTGAAGCAGGCGTTAAACACTCCCCATACGGGGGCCGATCCCGAAGATAGTGCAATACATGCCCGACCCGCGGTGGAGGTGAAGCAGGCGTTAAACACTCCCTATACGGGGGCCCATCCCGAAGATAGTGCAATACATGCCCGACCCGCGGCGGAGGTGAAGCAGGCGTTAAGCGCTCCCTATACGTGAGCCGATCCCAAAGACAGTGCAAGACCGGTCCGACCAGCGGTAGAGGTGAAGCAGGCGTTAAACACTCCCCATACGTGGGCCGATCCCGAAGTTAGTGCAATACATGCCCGACCCGCGGTAGAGGTGAAGCAGGCGTTAAACACTCCCCATACGGGGGCCGATCCCGAAGTTAGTGCAATACATGCCCGACCCGCGATAGAGGTGAAGCAGGCGTTAAACACTCCCCATACGTGGGCCGATCCCGAAGCTAGTGCAATACATGCCCGACCCGCGGTGGAGGTGAAGCAGGCGTTAAACACTCCCTATACGGGGGCCGATCCCGAAGTTAGTGCAATATATGCCCGACCCGCGGTGGAGGTGAAGCAGGCGTTAAACACTCCCTATACGTGGGCCGATCCCGAAGCTAGTGCAATACATGCCCGACCCGCGGTGGAGGTGAGGCAGGCGTTAAACACTCCCTATACGGGGGCCGATACCGAAGATAGTGCAATAGATGCCCGACCGGCGGTGGAGGTGAGGCAGGCGTTAAACACTCCCTATACGGGGGCCGATACCGAAGATAGTGCAATAGATGCCCGACCCGCGGTGGAGGTGAAGCAGGCGTTAAACACTCCCCATACGTGGGCCGATCCCGAAGTTAGTGCAATACATGCCCGACCCGCGGTAGAGGTGAAGCAGGCGTTAAACACTCCCCATACGTGGGCCGATCCCGAAGTTAGTGCAATACATGCCCGACCCGCGGTAGAGGTGAAGCAGGCGTTAAACACTCCCCATACGTGGGCCGATCCCGAAGCTAGTGCAATACATGCCCGACCCGCGGTGGAGGTGAAGCAGGTGTTAAAGACTCCCTATACGGGGGCCGATACCGAAGATAGTGCAATAGATGCCCCACCCGCGGTGGAGGTGAAGCAGGCGTTAAACACTCCCCATACGTGGGCCGATGCCGAAGTTAGTGCAATACATGCCCGACCCGCGGTGGAGGTGAAGCAGGCGTTAAACACTCCCTATACGGGGGCCCATCCCGAAGATAGTGCAATACATGCCCGACCCGCGGCGGAGGTGAAGCAGGCGTTAAGCGCTCCCTATACGTGAGCCGATCCCAAAGACAGTGCAAGACCGGTCCGACCAGCGGCAGAGGTGAAGCAGGCGTTAAACACTCCCCATACGGGGGCCGATCCCGAAGATGGTGCAATACATGCCCGACCCGCGGTGGAGGTGAAGCAGGTGTTAAACACTCCCTATACGGGGGCCGATCCCGAAGTTAGTGCAATATATGCCCGACCCGCGGTGGAGGTGAAGCAGGCGTTAAACACTCCCCATACGTGGGCCGATCCCGAAGCTACTGCAATACATGCCCGACCCGCGGTGGAGGTGAAGCAGGCGTTAAACACTCCCTATACGGGGGCCCATCCCGAAGATAGTGCAATACATGCCCGACCCGCGGTGGAGGTGAAGCAGGCGTTAAGCGCTCCCTATACGTGAGCCGATCCCAAAGACAGTGCAAGACCGGTCCGACCAGCGGTAGAGGTGAAGCAGGCGTTAAACACTCCCCATACGTGGGCCGATCCCGAAGTTAGTGCAATACATGCCCGACCCGCGGTAGAGGTGAAGCAGGCGTTAAACACTCCCCATACGGGGGCCGATCCCGAAGTTAGTGCAATACATGCCCGACCCGCGATAGAGGTGAAGCAGGCGTTAAACACTCCCCATACGTGGGCCGATCCCGAAACTAGTGCAATACATGCCCGACCCGCGGTGGAGGTGAAGCAGGCGTTAAACACTCCCTATACGGGGGCCGATCCCGAAGTTAGTGCAATATATGCCCGACCCGCGGTGGAGGTGAAGCAGGCGTTAAACACTCCCTATACGTGGGCCGATCCCGAAGCTAGTGCAATACATGCCCGACCCGCGGTGGAGGTGAGGCAGGCGTTAAACACTCCCTATACGGGGGCCGATACCGAAGATAGTGCAATAGATGCCCGACCGGCGGTGGAGGTGAGGCAGGCGTTAAACACTCCCTATACGGGGGCCGATACCGAAGATAGTGCAATAGATGCCCGACCCGCGGTGGAGGTGAAGCAGGCGTTAAACACTCCCCATACGTGGGCCGATCCCGAAGTTAGTGCAATACATGCCCGACCCGCGGTAGAGGTGAAGCAGACGTTAAACACTCCCCATACGTGGGCCGATCCCGAAGTTAGTGCAATACATGCCCGACCCGCGGTAGAGGTGAAGCAGGCGTTAAACACTCCCCATACGTGGGCCGATCCCGAAGCTAGTGCAATACATGCCCGACCCGCGGTGGAGGTGAAGCAGGTGTTAAAGACTCCCTATACGGGGGCCGATACCGAAGATAGTGCAATAGATGCCCCACCCGCGGTGGAGGTGAAGCAGGCGTTAAACACTCCCCATACGTGGGCCGATGCCGAAGTTAGTGCAATACATGCCCGACCCGCGGTGGAGGTGAAGCAGGCGTTAAACACTCCCTATACGGGGGCCCATCCCGAAGATAGTGCAATACATGCCCGACCCGCGGCGGAGGTGAAGCAGGCGTTAAGCGCTCCCTATACGTGAGCCGATCCCAAAGACAGTGCAAGACTGGTCCGACCAGCGGAAGAGGTGAAGCAGGCGTTAAACACTCCCCATACGGGGGCCGATCCCGAAGATGGTGCAATACATGCCCGACCCGCGGTGGAGGTGAAGCAGGTGTTAAACACTCCCTATACGGGGACCGATCCCGAAGTTAGTGCAATATATGCCCGACCCGCGGTGGAGGTGAAGCAGGCGTTAAACACTCCCCATACGTGGGCCGATCCCGAAGCTAGTGCAATACATGTCCGACCCACGGTGGAGGTGAAGGAGGTGTTAAAGACTCCCTATACGGGGGCCGATCCCGAAGTAAGCGCAATACATGCCCCACCCGCGGTGGAGGTGAAGCAGGCGTTAAACACTCCCCATACGTGGGCCGATGCCGAAGTTAGTGCAATACATGCCCGACCCGCGGTGGAGGTGAAGCAGGCGTTAAACACTCCCCATACGGGGGCCGATCCCGAAGTTAGTGCAATACATGCCCGACCCGCGGTGGAGCTGAAGCAGGCGTTAAACACTCCCCATACGTGGGCCGATCCCGAAGCTAGTGCAATACATGCCCGACCCGCGGTGGAGGTGAGGCAGGCGTTAAACACTCCCTATACGGGGGCCGATACCGAAGATAGTGCAATAGATGCCCGACCGGCGGTGGAGGTGAGGCAGGCGTTAAACACTCCCCATACGTGGGCCGATACCGAAGATAGTGCAATAGATGCCCGACCCGCGGTGGAGGTGAAGCAGGCGTTAAACACTCCCCATACGTGGGCCGATCCCGAAGTTAGTGCAATACATGCCCGACCCGCGGTAGAGGTGAAGCAGGCGTTAAACACTCCCCATACGTGGGCCGATCCCGAAGTTAGTGCAATACATGCCCGACCCGCGGTAGAGGTGAAGCAGGCGTTAAACACTCCCCATACGTGGGCCGATCCCGAAGATAGTGCAATACATGCCCGACCCGCGGTGGAGGTGAAGCAGGCGTTAAACACTCCCTATACGGGGGCCGATCCCGAAGCTAGTGCAATACATGCCCGACCCGCGGTGGAGGTGAGGCAGGCGTTAAACACTCCCTATACGGGGGCCGATACCGAAGATAGTGCAATAGATGCCCGACCGGCGGTGGAGGTGAGGCAGGCGTTAAACACTCCCCATACGTGGGCCGATACCGAAGATAGTGCAATAGATGCCCGACCCGCGGTGGAGGTGAAGCAGGCGTTAAACACTCCCCAAAAATACGTGGGCCGATCCCGAAGTTAGTGCAATACATGCCCGACCCGCGGTAGAGGTGAAGCAGGCGTTAAACACTCCCCATACGTGGGCCGATCCCGAAGTTAGTGCAATACATGCCCGACCCGCGGTAGAGGTGAAGCAGGCGTTAAACACTCCCCATACGGGGGCCGATCCCGAAGTTAGTGCAATGCCCGACCCGCGGTGGAGGTGAAGCAGGTGTTAAAGACTCCCTATACGGGGGCCGATACCGAAGATAGTGCAATAGATGCCCCACCCGCGGTGGAGGTGAAGCAGGCGTTAAACACTCCCCATACGTGGGCCGATGCCGAAGTTAGTGCAATACATGCCCGACCCGCGGTGGAGGTGAAGCAGGCGTTAAACACTCCCTATACGGGGGCCCATCCCGAAGATAGTGCAATACATGCCCGACCCGCGGCGGAGGTGAAGCAGGCGTTAAGCGCTCCCTATACGTGAGCCGATCCCAAAGACAGTGCAAGACCGGTCCGACCAGCGGCAGAGGTGAAGCAGGCGTTAAACACTCCCCATACGGGGGCCGATCCCGAAGATGGTGCAATACATGCCCGACCCGCGGTGGAGGTGAAGCAGGTGTTAAACACTCCCTATACGGGGGCCGATCCCGAAATTAGTGCAATATATGCCCGACCCGCGGTGGAGGTGAAGCAGGCGTTAAACACTCCCCATACGTGGGCCGATCCCGAAGCTAGTGCAATACATGCCCGACCCGCGGTGGAGGTGAAGCAGGCGTTAAACACTCCCTATACGGGGGCCCATCCCGAAGATAGTGCAATACATGCCCGACCCGCGGCGGAGGTGAAGCAGGCGTTAAGCGCTCCCTATACGTGAGCCGATCCCAAAGACAGTGCAAGACCGGTCCGACCAGCGGTAGAGGTGAAGCAGGCGTTAAACACTCCCCATACGTGGGCCGATCCCGAAGTTAGTGCAATACATGCCCGACCCGCGGTAGAGGTGAAGCAGACGTTAAACACTCCCCATACGGGGGCCGATCCCGAAGTTAGTGCAATACATGCCCGACCCGCGATAGAGGTGAAGCAGGCGTTAAACACTCCCCATACGTGGGCCGATCCCGAAGCTAGTGCAATACATGCCCGACCCGCGGTGGAGGTGAAGCAAGCGTTAAACACTCCCTATACGGGGGCCGATCCCGAAGTTAGTGCAATATATGCCCGACCCGCGGTGGAGGTGAAGCAGGCGTTAAACACTCCCTATACGTGGGCCGATCCCGAAGCTAGTGCAATACATGCCCGACCCGCGGTGGAGGTGAGGCAGGCGTTAAACACTCCCTATACGGGGGCCGATACCGAAGATAGTGCAATAGATGCCCGACCGGCGGTGGAGGTGAGGCAGGCGTTAAACACTCCCTATACGGGGGCCGATACCGAAGATAGTGCAATAGATGCCCGACCCGCGGTGGAGGTGAAGCAGGCGTTAAACACTCCCCATACGTGGGCCGATCCCGAAGTTAGTGCAATACATGCCCGACCCGCGGTAGAGGTGAAGCAGGCGTTAAACACTCCCCATACGTGGGCCGATCCCGAAGTTAGTGCAATACATGCCCGACCCGCGGTAGAGGTGAAGCAGGCGTTAAACACTCCCCATACGTGGGCCGATCCCTAAGCTAGTGCAATACATGCCCGACCCGCGGTGGAGGTGAAGCAGGTGTTAAAGACTCCCTATACGGGGGCCGATACCGAAGATAGTGCAATAGATGCCCCACCCGCGGTGGAGGTGAAGCAGGCGTTAAACACTCCCCATACGTGGGCCGATGCCGAAGTTAGTGCAATACATGCCCGACCCGCGGTGGAGGTGAAGCAGGCGTTAAACACTCCCTATACGGGGGCCCATCCCGAAGATAGTGCAATACATGCCCGACCCGCGGCGGAGGTGAAGCAGGCGTTAAGCGCTCCCTATACTTGAGCCGATCCCAAAGACAGTGCAAGACCGGTCCGACCAGCGGCAGAGGTGAAGCAGGCGTTAAACACTCCCCATACGGGGGCCGATCCCGAAGATGGTGCAATACATGCCCGACCCGCGGTGGAGGTGAAGCAGGTGTTAAACACTCCCTATACGGGGGCCGATCCCGAAGTTAGTGCAATATATGCCCGACCCGCGGTGGAGGTGAAGCAGGCGTTAAACACTCCCCATACGTGGGCCGATCCCGAAGCTAGTGCAATACATGTCCGACCCGCGGTGGAGGTGAAGGAGGTGTTAAAGACTCCCTATACGGGGGCCGATCCCGAAGTAAGCGCAATACATGCCCCACCCGCGGTGGAGGTGAAGCAGGCGTTAAACACTCCCCATACGTGGGCCGATGCCGAAGTTAGTGCAATACATGCCCGACCCGCGGTGGAGGTGAAGCAGGCGTTAAACACTCCCCATACGGGGGCCGATCCCGAAGTTAGTGCAATACATGCCCGACCCGCGGTGGAGGTGAAGCAGGCGTTAAACACTCCCCATACGTGGGCCGATCCCGAAGCTAGTGCAATACATGCCCGACCCGCGGTGGAGGTGAGGCAGGCGTTAAACACTCCCTATACGGGGGCCGATACCGAAGATAGTGCAATAGATGCCCGACCGGCGGTGGAGGTGAGGCAGGCGTTAAACACTCCCCATACGTGGGCCGATACCGAAGATAGTGCAATAGATGCCCGACCCGCGGTGGAGGTGAAGCAGGCGTTAAACACTCCCCATACGTGGGCCGATCCCGAAGTTAGTGCAATACATGCCCGACCCGCGGTAGAGGTGAAGCAGGCGTTAAACACTCCCCATACGTGGGCCGATCCCGAAGTTAGTGCAATACATGCCCGACCCGCGGTAGAGGTGAAGCAGGCGTTAAACACTCCCCATACGTGGGCCGATCCCGAAGATAGTGCAATACATGCCCGACCCGCGGTGGAGGTGAAGCAGGCGTTAAACACTCCCTATACGGGGGCCGATCCCGAAGCTAGTGCAATACATGCCCGACCCGCGGTGGAGGTGAGGCAGGCGTTAAACACTCCCTATACGGGGGCCGATACCGAAGATAGTGCAATAGATGCCCGACCGGCGGTGGAGGTGAGGCAGGCGTTAAACACTCCCCATACGTGGGCCGATACCGAAGATTGTGCAATACATGCCCGACCCGCGGTAGAGGTGAAGCAGGCGTTAAACACTCCCCATACGTGGGCCGATCCCGAAGTTAGTGCAATACATGCCCGACCCGCGGTAGAGGTGAAGCAGGCGTTAAACACTCCCCATACGGGGGCCGATCCCGAAGTTAGTGCGATACATGCCCGACCCGCGATAGAGGTGAAGCAGGCGTTAAACACTCCCCATACGTGGGCCGATCCCGAAGCTAGTGCAATACATGCCCGACCCACGGTGGAGGTGAAGCAGGCGTTAAACACTCCCCATACGTGGGCCGATCCCGAAGTTAGTGCAATAAATGCCCGACCCGCGGTAGAGGTGTAGCAGGCGTTAAACACTCCCCATACGTGGGCCGATCCCGAAGTTAGTGCAATACATGCCCGACCCGCGGTAGAGGTGAAGCAGGCGTTAAACACTCCCCATACGTGGGCCGATCCCGAAACTAGTGCAATACATGCCCGACCCGCGGTGGAGGTGAAGCAGGCGTTAAACACTCCCTATACGGGGGCCGATCCCGAAGTTAGTGCAATATATGCCCGACCCGCGGTGGAGGTGAAGCAGGCGTTAAACACTCCCTATACGTGGGCCGATCCCGAAGCTAGTGCAATACATGCCCGACCCGCGGTGGAGGTGAGGCAGGCGTTAAACACTCCCTATACGGGGGCCGATACCGAAGATAGTGCAATAGATGCCCGACCGGCGGTGGAGGTGAGGCAGGCGTTAAACACTCCCTATACGGGGGCCGATACCGAAGATAGTGCAATAGATGCCCGACCCGCGGTGGAGGTGAAGCAGGCGTTAAACACTCCCCATACGTGGGCCGATCCCGAAGTTAGTGCAATACATGCCCGACCCGCGGTAGAGGTGAAGCAGACGTTAAACACTCCCCATACGTGGGCCGATCCCGAAGTTAGTGCAATACATGCCCGACCCGCGGTAGAGGTGAAGCAGGCGTTAAACACTCCCCATACGTGGGCCGATCCCGAAGCTAGTGCAATACATGCCCGACCCGCGGTGGAGGTGAAGCAGGTGTTAAAGACTCCCTATACGGGGGCCGATACCGAAGATAGTGCAATAGATGCCCCACCCGCGGTGGAGGTGAAGCAGGCGTTAAACACTCCCCATACGTGGGCCGATGCCGAAGTTAGTGCAATACATGCCCGACCCGTGGTGGAGGTGAAGCAGGCGTTAAACACTCCCTATACGGGGGCCCATCCCGAAGATAGTGCAATACATGCCCGACCCGCGGCGGAGGTGAAGCAGGCGTTAAGCGCTCCCTATACGTGAGCCGATCCCAAAGACAGTGCAAGACCGGTCCGACCAGCGGAAGAGGTGAAGCAGGCGTTAAACACTCCCCATACGGGGGCCGATCCCGAAGATGGTGCAATACATGCCCGACCCGCGGTGGAGGTGAAGCAGGTGTTAAACACTCCCTATACGGGGGCCGATCCCGAAGTTAGTGCAATATATGCCCGACCCGCGGTGGAGGTGAAGCAGGCGTTAAACACTCCCCATACGTGGGCCGATCCCGAAGCTAGTGCAATACATGTCCGACCCGCGGTGGAGGTGAAGGAGGTGTTAAAGACTCCCTATACGGGGGCCGATCCCGAAGTAAGCGCAATACATGCCCCACCCGCGGTGGAGGTGAAGCAGGCGTTAAACACTCCCCATACGTGGGCCGATGCCGAAGTTAGTGCAATACATGCCCGACCCGCGGTGGAGGTGAAGCAGGCGTTAAACACTCCCCATACGGGGGCCGATCCCGAAGTTAGTGCAATACATGCCCGACCCGCGGTGGAGCTGAAGCAGGCGTTAAACACTCCCCATACGTGGGCCGATCCCGAAGCTAGTGCAATACATGCCCGACCCGCGGTGGAGGTGAGGCAGGCGTTAAACACTCCCTATACGGGGGCCGATACCGAAGATAGTGCAATAGATGCCCGACCGGCGGTGGAGGTGAGGCAGGCGTTAAACACTCCCCATACGTGGGCCGATACCGAAGATAGTGCAATAGATGCCCGACCCGCGGTGGAGGTGAAGCAGGCGTTAAACACTCCCCATACGTGGGCCGATCCCGAAGTTAGTGCAATACATGCCCGACCCGCGGTAGAGGTGAAGCAGGCGTTAAACACTCCCCATACGTGGGCCGATCCCGAAGTTAGTGCAATACATGCCCGACCCGCGGTAGAGGTGAAGCAGGCGTTAAACACTCCCCATACGGGGGCCGATCCCGAAGTTAGTGCGATACATGCCCGACCCGCGATAGAGGTGAAGCAGGCGTTAAACACTCCCCATACGTGGGCCGATCCCGAAGCTAGTGCAATACATGCCCGACCCGCGGTGGAGGTGAAGCAGGCGTTAAACACTCCCCATACGTGGGCCGATCCCGAAGTTAGTGCAATACATGCCCGACCCGCGGTAGAGGTGTAGCAGGCGTTAAACACTCCCCATACGTGGGCCGATCCCGAAGTTAGTGCAATACATGCCCGACCCGCGGTAGAGGTGAAGCAGGCGTTAAACACTCCCCATACGGGGGCCGATCCCGAAGTTAGTGCAATACATGCCCGACCCGCGATAGAGGTGAAGCAGGCGTTAAACACTCCCCATACGTGGGCCGATCCCGAAGCTAGTGCAATACATGCCCGACCCGCGGTGGAGGTGAAGCAGGCGTTAAACACTCCCTATAGGGTGGCCGATCCCGAAGTTAGTGCAATATATGCCCGACCCGCGGTGGAGGTGAAGCAGGCGTTAAACACTCCCTATACGTGGGCCGATCCCGAAGCTAGTGCAATACATGCCCGACCCGCGGTGGAGGTGAGGCAGGCGTTAAACACTCCCTATACGGGGGCCGATACCGAAGATAGTGCAATAGATGCCCGACCCGCGGTGGAGGTGAAGCAGGCGTTAAACACTCCCCATACGTGGGCCGATCCCGAAGTTAGTGCAATACATGCCCGACCCGCGATAGAGGTGAAGCAGGCGTTAAACACTCCCCATACGTGGGCCGATCCCGAAGCTAGTGCAATACATGCCCGACCCGCGGTGGAGATGAAGCAGGCGTTAAACACTCCCTATAGGGTGGCCGATCCCGAAGTTAGTGCAATATATGCCCGACCCGCGGTGGAGGTGAAGCAGGCGTTAAACATTCCCTATACGTGGGCCGATCCCGAAGCTAGTGCAATACATGCCCGACCCGCGGTGGAGGTGAGGCAGGCGTTAAACACTCCCCATACGTGGGCCGATACCGAAGATAGTGCAATAGATGCCCGACCCGCGGTGGAGGTGAAGCAGGCGTTAAACACTCCCCATACGGGGGCCGATCCCGAAGTTAGTGCAATACATGCCCGACCCACGATAGAGGTGAAGCAGGCGTTAAACACTCCCCATACGTGGGCCGATCCCGAAGCTAGTGCAATACATGCCCGACCCGCGGTGGAGGTGAAGCAGGCGTTAAACACTCCCTATAGGGTGGCCGATCCCGAAGTTAGTGCAATATATGCCCGACCCGCGGTGGAGGTGAAGCAGGCGTTAAACACTCCCTATACGTGGGCCGATCCCGAAGCTAGTGCAATACATGCCCGACCCGCGGTGGAGGTGAGGCAGGCGTTAAACACTCCCCATACGTGGGCCGATACCGAAGATAGTGCAATAGATGCCCGACCCGCGGTGGAGGTGAAGCAGGCGTTAAACACTCCCCATACGGGGGCCGATCCCGAAGTTAGTGCAATACATGCCCGACCCGCGATAGAGGTGAAGCAGGCGTTAAACACTCCCCATACGTGGGCCGATCCCGAAGCTAGTGCAATACATGCCCGACCCGCGGTGGAGGTGAAGCAGGCGTTAAACACTCCCCATACGTGGGCCGATCCCGAAGTTAGTGCAATACATGCCCGACCCGCGGTAGAGGTGAAGCAGGCGTTAAACACTCCCCATACGTGGGCCGATCCCGAAGCTAGTGCAATACATGCCCGACCCGCGGTGGAGGTGAAGCAGGCGTTAAACACTCCCTATAGGGTGGCCGATCCCGAAGTTAGTGCAATATATGCGCGACCCGCGGTGGAGGTGAAGCAGGCGTTAAACACTCCCTATACGTGGGCCGATCCCGAAGCTAGTGCAATACATGCCCGACCCGCGGTGGAGGTGAGGCAGGCGTTAAACACTCCCTATACGGGGGCCGATACCGAAGATAGTGCAATAGATGCCCGACCCGCGGTGGAGGTGAAGCAGGCGTTAAACACTCCCCATACGTGGGCCGATCCCGAAGTTAGTGCAATACATGCCCGACCCGCGGTAGAGGTGAAGCAGGCGTTAAACACTCCCCATACGTGGGCCGATCCCGAAGTTAGTGCAATACATGCCCGACCCGCGGTAGAGGTGAAGCAGGCGTTAAACACTCCCCATACGTGGGCCGATCCCGAAGCTAGTGCAATACATGCCCGACCCGCGGTGGAGGTGAGGCAGGCGTTAAACACTCCCTATACGGGGGCCGATACCGAAGATAGTGCAATAGATGCCCGACCCGCGGTGGAGGTGAAGCAGGCGTTAAACACTCCCCATACGTTGGCCGATCCCGAAGTTAGTGCAATACATGCCCGACCCGCGGTAGAGGTGAAGCAGGCGTTAAACACTCCCCATACGTGGGCCGATCCCGAAGTTAGTGCAATACATGCCCGACCCGCGGTAGAGGTGAAGCAGGCGTTAAACACTCCCCATACGTGGGCCGATCCCGAAGCTAGTGCAATACATGCCCGACCCGCGGTGGAGGTGAAGCAGGCGTTAAACACTCCCCATACGTGGACCGATCCCGAAGCTAGTGCAATAGATGCCCGACCCGCGGTGGAGGTGAAGCAGGCGTTAAACACTCCCCATACGTGGGCCGATCCCGAAGTTAGTGCAATACATGCCCGACCCGCGGTAGAGGTGAAGCAGGCGTTAAACACTCCCCATACGTGGGCCGATCCCGAAGTTAGTGCAATACATGTCCGACCCGCGGTAGAGGTGAAGCAGGCGTTAAACACTCCCCATACGTGGGCCGATCCAGAAGATAGTGCAATACATGCCCGACCCGCGGTGGAGGTGAAGCAGGCGTTAAACACTCCCTATACGGGGGCCCATCCCGAAGATAGTGCAATACATGCCCGACCCGCGGCGGAGGTGAAGCAGGCGTTAAGCGCTCCCTATACATGAGCCGATCCCAAAGACAGTGCAAGACCGGTCCGACCAGCGGCAGAGGTGAAGCAGGCGTTAAACACTCCCCATACGGGGGCCGATCCCGAAGATAGTGCAATACATGCCCGACCCGCGGTGGAGGTGAAGCAGGTGTTAAACACTCCCTATACGGGGGCCGATCCCGAAGTTAGTGCAATACATGCCCGACCCGCGGTGGAGGTGAAGCAGGCGTTAAACACTCCCCATACGTGGGCCGATCCCGAAGCTAGTGCAATACATGCCCGACCCGCGGTGGAGGTGAAGCAGGTGTTAAAGACTCCCTATACGGGGGCCGATCCCGAAGTTAGCACAATACATGCCCAACCCGCGGTGGAGGTGAAGCAGGCGTTAAACACTCCCCATACGTGGGCCGATGCCGAAGTTAGTGCAATACATGCCCGAGCCGCGGTGGAGGTGAAGCAGGCGTTAAACACTCCCCATACGGGGACCGATCCCGAAGTTAGTGCAATACATGCCCGACCCGCGATAGAGGTGAAGCAGGCGTTAAACACTCCCCATACGTGGGCCGATCCCGAAGCTAGTGCAATACATGCCCTACCCGCGGTGGAGGTGAAGCAGGCGTTAAACACTCCCTATACGGGGGCCGATCCCGAAGTTAGTGCAATATATGCCCGACCCGCGGTGGAGGTGAAGCAGGCGTTAAACACTCCCCATACGTGGGCCGATCCCGAAGCTAGTGCAATACATGCCCGACCCGCGGTGGAGGTGAGGCAGGCGTTAAACACTCCCTATACGGGGGCCGATACCGAAGATAGTGCAATAGATGCCCGACCGGCGGTGGAGGTGAGGCAGGCGTTAAACACTCCCCATACGTGGGCCGATACCGAAGATAGTGCAATAGATGCCCGACCCGCGGTGGAGGTGAAGCAGGCGTTAAACACTCCCCATACGTGGGCCGATCCCGAAGTTAGTGCAATACATGCCCGACCCGCGGTAGAGGTGAAGCAGACGTTAAACACTCCCCATACGTGGGCCGATCCCGAAGTTAGTGCAATACATGCCCGACCCGCGGTAGAGGTGAAGCAGGCGTTAAACACTCCCCATACGTGGGCCGATCCCGAAGCTAGTGCAATACATGCCCGACCCGCGGTGGAGGTGAAGCAGGTGTTAAAGACTCCCTATACGGGGGCCGATACCGAAGATAGTGCAATAGATGCCCCACCCGCGGTGGAGGTGAAGCAGGCGTTAAACACTCCCCATACGTGGGCCGATGCCGAAGTTAGTGCAATACATGCCCGACCCGTGGTGGAGGTGAAGCAGGCGTTAAACACTCCCTATACGGGGGCCCATCCCGAAGATAGTGCAATACATGCCCGACCCGCGGCGGAGGTGAAGCAGGCGTTAAGCGCTCCCTATACGTGAGCCGATCCCAAAGACAGTGCAAGACCGGTCCGACCAGCGGAAGAGGTGAAGCAGGCGTTAAACACTCCCCATACGGGGGCCGATCCCGAAGATGGTGCAATACATGCCCGACCCGCGGTGGAGGTGAAGCAGGTGTTAAACACTCCCTATACGGGGGCCGATCCCGAAGTTAGTGCAATATATGCCCGACCCGCGGTGGAGGTGAAGCAGGCGTTAAACACTCCCCATACGTGGGCCGATCCCGAAGCTAGTGCAATACATGTCCGACCCGCGGTGGAGGTGAAGGAGGTGTTAAAGACTCCCTATACGGGGGCCGATCCCGAAGTAAGCGCAATACATGCCCCACCCGCGGTGGAGGTGAAGCAGGCGTTAAACACTCCCCATACGTGGGCCGATGCCGAAGTTAGTGCAATACATGCCCGACCCGCGGTGGAGGTGAAGCAGGCGTTAAACACTCCCCATACGGGGGCCGATCCCGAAGTTAGTGCAATACATGCCCGACCCGCGGTGGAGCTGAAGCAGGCGTTAAACACTCCCCATACGTGGGCCGATCCCGAAGCTAGTGCAATACATGCCCGACCCGCGGTGGAGGTGAGGCAGGCGTTAAACACTCCCTATACGGGGGCCGATACCGAAGATAGTGCAATAGATGCCCGACCGGCGGTGGAGGTGAGGCAGGCGTTAAACACTCCCCATACGTGGGCCGATACCGAAGTTAGTGCAATAGATGCCCGACCCGCGGTGGAGGTGAAGCAGGCGTTAAACACTCCCCATACGTGGGCCGATCCCGAAGTTAGTGCAATACATGCCCGACCCGCGGTAGAGGTGAAGCAGGCGTTAAACACTCCCCATACGTGGGCCGATCCCGAAGTTAGTGCAATACATGCCCGACCCGCGGTAGAGGTGAAGCAGGCGTTAAACACTCCCCATACGGGGGCCGATCCCGAAGTTAGTGCGATACATGCCCGACCCGCGATAGAGGTGAAGCAGGCGTTAAACACTCCCCATACGTGGGCCGATCCCGAAGCTAGTGCAATACATGCCCGACCCGCGGTGGAGGTGAAGCAGGCGTTAAACACTCCCCATACGTGGGCCGATCCCGAAGTTAGTGCAATACATGCCCGACCCGCGGTAGAGGTGTAGCAGGCGTTAAACACTCCCCATACGTGGGCCGATCCCGAAGTTAGTGCAATACATGCCCGACCCGCGGTAGAGGTGAAGCAGGCGTTAAACACTCCCCATACGGGGGCCGATCCCGAAGTTAGTGCAATACATGCCCGACCCGCGATAGAGGTGAAGCAGGCGTTAAACACTCCCCATACGTGGGCCGATCCCGAAGCTAGTGCAATACATGCCCGACCCGCGGTGGAGGTGAAGCAGGCGTTAAACACTCCCTATAGGGTGGCCGATCCCGAAGTTAGTGCAATATATGCCCGACCCGCGGTGGAGGTGAAGCAGGCGTTAAACACTCCCTATACGTGGGCCGATCCCGAAGCTAGTGCAATACATGCCCGACCCGCGGTGGAGGTGAGGCAGGCGTTAAACACTCCCTATACGGGGGCCGATACCGAAGATAGTGCAATAGATGCCCGACCCGCGGTGGAGGTGAAGCAGGCGTTAAACACTCCCCATACGTGGGCCGATCCCGAAGTTAGTGCAATACATGCCCGACCCGCGATAGAGGTGAAGCAGGCGTTAAACACTCCCCATACGTGGGCCGATCCCGAAGCTAGTGCAATACATGCCCGACCCGCGGTGGAGATGAAGCAGGCGTTAAACACTCCCTATAGGGTGGCCGATCCCGAAGTTAGTGCAATATATGCCCGACCCGCGGTGGAGGTGAAGCAGGCGTTAAACATTCCCTATACGTGGGCCGATCCCGAAGCTAGTGCAATACATGCCCGACCCGCGGTGGAGGTGAGGCAGGCGTTAAACACTCCCCATACGTGGGCCGATACCGAAGATAGTGCAATAGATGCCCGACCCGCGGTGGAGGTGAAGCAGGCGTTAAACACTCCCCATACGGGGGCCGATCCCGAAGTTAGTGCAATACATGCCCGACCCACGATAGAGGTGAAGCAGGCGTTAAACACTCCCCATACGTGGGCCGATCCCGAAGCTAGTGCAATACATGCCCGACCCGCGGTGGAGGTGAAGCAGGCGTTAAACACTCCCTATAGGGTGGCCGATCCCGAAGTTAGTGCAATATATGCCCGACCCGCGGTGGAGGTGAAGCAGGCGTTAAACACTCCCTATACGTGGGCCGATCCCGAAGCTAGTGCAATACATGCCCGACCCGCGGTGGAGGTGAGGCAGGCGTTAAACACTCCCCATACGTGGGCCGATACCGAAGATAGTGCAATAGATGCCCGACCCGCGGTGGAGGTGAAGCAGGCGTTAAACACTCCCCATACGGGGGCCGATCCCGAAGTTAGTGCAATACATGCCCGACCCGCGATAGAGGTGAAGCAGGCGTTAAACACTCCCCATACGTGGGCCGATCCCGAAGCTAGTGCAATACATGCCCGACCCGCGGTGGAGGTGAAGCAGGCGTTAAACACTCCCCATACGTGGGCCGATCCCGAAGTTAGTGCAATACATGCCCGACCCGCGGTAGAGGTGAAGCAGGCGTTAAACACTCCCCATACGTGGGCCGATCCCGAAGCTAGTGCAATACATGCCCGACCCGCGGTGGAGGTGAAGCAGGCGTTAAACACTCCCTATAGGGTGGCCGATCCCGAAGTTAGTGCAATATATGCGCGACCCGCGGTGGAGGTGAAGCAGGCGTTAAACACTCCCTATACGTGGGCCGATCCCGAAGCTAGTGCAATACATGCCCGACCCGCGGTGGAGGTGAGGCAGGCGTTAAACACTCCCTATACGGGGGCCGATACCGAAGATAGTGCAATAGATGCCCGACCCGCGGTGGAGGTGAAGCAGGCGTTAAACACTCCCCATACGTGGGCCGATCCCGAAGTTAGTGCAATACATGCCCGACCCGCGGTAGAGGTGAAGCAGGCGTTAAACACTCCCCATACGTGGGCCGATCCCGAAGTTAGTGCAATACATGCCCGACCCGCGGTAGAGGTGAAGCAGGCGTTAAACACTCCCCATACGTGGGCCGATCCCGAAGCTAGTGCAATACATGCCCGACCCGCGGTGGAGGTGAGGCAGGCGTTAAACACTCCCTATACGGGGGCCGATACCGAAGATAGTGCAATAGATGCCCGACCCGCGGTGGAGGTGAAGCAGGCGTTAAACACTCCCCATACGTTGGCCGATCCCGAAGTTAGTGCAATACATGCCCGACCCGCGGTAGAGGTGAAGCAGGCGTTAAACACTCCCCATACGTGGGCCGATCCCGAAGTTAGTGCAATACATGCCCGACCCGCGGTAGAGGTGAAGCAGGCGTTAAACACTCCCCATACGTGGGCCGATCCCGAAGCTAGTGCAATACATGCCCGACCCGCGGTGGAGGTGAAGCAGGCGTTAAACACTCCCCATACGTGGACCGATCCCGAAGCTAGTGCAATAGATGCCCGACCCGCGGTGGAGGTGAAGCAGGCGTTAAACACTCCCCATACGTGGGCCGATCCCGAAGTTAGTGCAATACATGCCCGACCCGCGGTAGAGGTGAAGCAGGCGTTAAACACTCCCCATACGTGGGCCGATCCCGAAGTTAGTGCAATACATGTCCGACCCGCGGTAGAGGTGAAGCAGGCGTTAAACACTCCCCATACGTGGGCCGATCCAGAAGATAGTGCAATACATGCCCGACCCGCGGTGGAGGTGAAGCAGGCGTTAAACACTCCCTATACGGGGGCCCATCCCGAAGATAGTGCAATACATGCCCGACCCGCGGCGGAGGTGAAGCAGGCGTTAAGCGCTCCCTATACGTGAGCCGATCCCAAAGACAGTGCAAGACCGGTCCGACCAGCGGCAGAGGTGAAGCAGGCGTTAAACACTCCCCATACGGGGGCCGATCCCGAAGATAGTGCAATACATGCCCGACCCGCGGTGGAGGTGAAGCAGGTGTTAAACACTCCCTATACGGGGGCCGATCCCGAAGTTAGTGCAATACATGCCCGACCCGCGGTGGAGGTGAAGCAGGCGTTAAACACTCCCCATACGTGGGCCGATCCCGAAGCTAGTGCAATACATGCCCGACCCGCGGTGGAGGTGAAGCAGGTGTTAAAGACTCCCTATACGGGGGCCGATCCCGAAGTTAGCACAATACATGCCCAACCCGCGGTGGAGGTGAAGCAGGCGTTAAACACTCCCCATACGTGGGCCGATGCCGAAGTTAGTGCAATACATGCCCGAGCCGCGGTGGAGGTGAAGCAGGCGTTAAACACTCCCCATACGGGGACCGATCCCGAAGTTAGTGCAATACATGCCCGACCCGCGATAGAGGTGAAGCAGGCGTTAAACACTCCCCATACGTGGGCCGATCCCGAAGCTAGTGCAATACATGCCCTACCCGCGGTGGAGGTGAAGCAGGCGTTAAACACTCCCTATACGGGGGCCGATCCCGAAGTTAGTGCAATATATGCCCGACCCGCGGTGGAGGTGAAGCAGGCGTTAAACACTCCCCATACGTGGGCCGATCCCGAAGCTAGTGCAATACATGCCCGACCCGCGGTGGAGGTGAGGCAGGCGTTAAACACTCCCTATACGGGGGCCGATACCGAAGATAGTGCAATAGATGCCCGACCGGCGGTGGAGGTGAGGCAGGCGTTAAACACTCCCCATACGTGGGCCGATACCGAAGATAGTGCAATAGATGCCCGACCCGCGGTGGAGGTGAAGCAGGCGTTAAACACTCCCCATATGTGGGCCGATCCCGAAGTTAGTGCAATACATGCCCGACCCGCGGTGGAGGTGAGGCAGGCGTTAAACACTCCCTATACGGGGGCCGATACCGAAGATAGTGCAATAGATGCCCGACCCGCGGTGGAGGTGAAGCAGGCGTTAAACACTCCCCATACGTGGGCCGATCCCGAAGTTAGTGCAATACATGCCCGACCCGCGGTAGAGGTGAAGCAGGCGTAAAACACTCCCCATACGTGGGCCGATCCCGAAGTTAGTGCAATACATGCCCGACCCGCGGTAGAGGTGAAGCAGGCGTAAAACACTCCCCATACGTGGGCCGATCCCGAAGTTAGTGCAATACATGCCCGACCCGCGGTAGAGGTGAAGCAGGCGTTAAACACTCCCCATACGTGGGCCGATCCCGAAGCTAGTGCAATACATGCCCGACCCGCGGTGGAGGTGAAGCAGGCGTTAAACACTCCCTATACGTGGGCCGATCCCGAAGCTAGTGCAATACATGCCCGACCCGCGGTGGAGGTGAGGCAGGCGTTAAACACTCCCTATACGGGGGCCGATACCGAAGATAGTGCAATAGATGCCCGACCCGCGGTGGAGGTGAAGCAGGCGTTAAACACTCCCCATACGTGGGCCGATCCCGAAGTTAGTGCAATACATGCCCGACCCGCGATAGAGGTGAAGCAGGCGTTAAACACTCCCCATACGTGGGCCGATCCCGAAGCTAGTGCAATACATGCCCGACCCGCGGTGGAGATGAAGCAGGCGTTAAACACTCCCTATAGGGTGGCCGATCCCGAAGTTAGTGCAATATATGCCCGACCCGCGGTGGAGGTGAAGCAGGCGTTAAACATTCCCTATACGTGGGCCGATCCCGAAGCTAGTGCAATACATGCCCGACCCGCGGTGGAGGTGAGGCAGGCGTTAAACACTCCCCATACGTGGGCCGATACCGAAGATAGTGCAATAGATGCCCGACCCGCGGTGGAGGTGAAGCAGGCGTTAAACACTCCCCATACGGGGGCCGATCCCGAAGTTAGTGCAATACATGCCCGACCCACGATAGAGGTGAAGCAGGCGTTAAACACTCCCCATACGTGGGCCGATCCCGAAGCTAGTGGAATACATGCCCGACCCGCGGTGGAGGTGAAGCAGGCGTTAAACACTCCCTATAGGGTGGCCGATCCCGAAGTTAGTGCAATATATGCCCGACCCGCGGTGGAGGTGAAGCAGGCGTTAAACACTCCCTATACGTGGGCCGATCCCGAAGCTAGTGCAATACATGCCCGACCCGCGGTGGAGGTGAGGCAGGCGTTAAACACTCCCCATACGTGGGCCGATACCGAAGATAGTGCAATAGATGCCCGACCCGCGGTGGAGGTGAAGCAGGCGTTAAACACTCCCCATACGGGGGCCGATCCCGAAGTTAGTGCAATACATGCCCGACCCGCGATAGAGGTGAAGCAGGCGTTAAACACTCCCCATACGTGGGCCGATCCCGAAGCTAGTGCAATACATGCCCGACCCGCGGTGGAGGTGAAGCAGGCGTTAAACACTCCCCATACGTGGGCCGATCCCGAAGTTAGTGCAATACATGCCCGACCCGCGGTAGAGGTGAAGCAGGCGTTAAACACTCCCCATACGTGGGCCGATCCCGAAGCTAGTGCAATACATGCCCGACCCGCAGTGGAGGTGAAGCAGGCGTTAAACACTCCCTATAGGGTGGCCGATCCCGAAGTTAGTGCAATATATGCGCGACCCGCGGTGGAGGTGAAGCAGGCGTTAAACACTCCCTATACGTGGGCCGATCCCGAAGCTAGTGCAATACATGCCCGACCCGCGGTGGAGGTGAGGCAGGCGTTAAACACTCCCTATACGGGGGCCGATACCGAAGATAGTGCAATAGATGCCCGACCCGCGGTGGAGGTGAAGCAGGCGTTAAACACTCCCCATACGTGGGCCGATCCCGAAGTTAGTGCAATACATGCCCGACCCGCGGTAGAGGTGAAGCAGGCGTTAAACACTCCCCATACGTGGGCCGATCCCGAAGTTAGTGCAATACATGCCCGACCCGCGGTAGAGGTGAAGCAGGCGTTAAACACTCCCCATACGTGGGCCGATCCCGAAGCTAGTGCAATACATGCCCGACCCGCGGTGGAGGTGAGGCAGGCGTTAAACACTCCCTATACGGGGGCCGATACCGAAGATAGTGCAATAGATGCCCGACCCGCGGTGGAGGTGAAGCAGGCGTTAAACACTCCCCATACGTTGGCCGATCCCGAAGTTAGTGCAATACATGCCCGACCCGCGGTAGAGGTGAAGCAGGCGTTAAACACTCCCCATACGTGGGCCGATCCCGAAGTTAGTGCAATACATGCCCGACCCGCGGTAGAGGTGAAGCAGGCGTTAAACACTCCCCATACGTGGGCCGATCCCGAAGCTAGTGCAATACATGCCCGACCCGCGGTGGAGGTGAAGCAGGCGTTAAACACTACCCATACGTGGACCGATCCCGAAGCTAGTGCAATAGATGCCCGACCCGCGGTGGAGGTGAAGCAGGCGTTAAACACTCCCCATACGTGGGCCGATCCCGAAGTTAGTGCAATACATGCCCGACCCGCGGTAGAGGTGAAGCAGGCGTTAAACACTCCCCATACGTGGGCCGATCCCGAAGTTAGTGCAATACATGTCCGACCCGCGGTAGAGGTGAAGCAGGCGTTAAACACTCCCCATACGTGGGCCGATCCCGAAGATAGTGCAATACATGCCCGACCCGCGGTGGAGGTGAAGCAGGCGTTAAACACTCCCTATACGGGGGCCCATCCCGAAGATAGTGCAATACATGCCCGACCCGCGGCGGAGGTGAAGCAGGCGTTAAGCGCTCCCTATACGTGAGCCGATCCCAAAGACAGTGCAAGACCGGTCCGACCAGCGGCAGAGGTGAAGCAGGCGTTAAACACTCCCCATACGGGGGCCGATCCCGAAGATAGTGCAATACATGCCCGACCCGCGGTGGAGGTGAAGCAGGTGTTAAACACTCCCTATACGGGGGCCGATCCCGAAGTTAGTGCAATACATGCCCGACCCGCGGTGGAGGTGAAGCAGGCGTTAAACACTCCCCATACGTGGGCCGATCCCGAAGCTAGTGCAATACATGCCCGACCCGCGGTGGAGGTGAAGCAGGTGTTAAAGACTCCCTATACGGGGGCCGATCCCGAAGTTAGCACAATACATGCCCAACCCGCGGTGGAGGTGAAGCAGGCGTTAAACACTCCCCATACGTGGGCCGATGCCGAAGTTAGTGCAATACATGCCCGAGCCGCGGTGGAGGTGAAGCAGGCGTTAAACACTCCCCATACGGGGGCCGATCCCGAAGTTAGTGCAATACATGCCCGACCCGCGATAGAGGTGAAGCAGGCGTTAAACACTCCCCATACGTGGGCCGATCCCGAAGCTAGTGCAATACATGCCCTACCCGCGGTGGAGGTGAAGCAGGCGTTAAACACTCCCTATACGGGGGCCGATCCCGAAGTTAGTGCAATATATGCCCGACCCGCGGTGGAGGTGAAGCAGGCGTTAAACACTCCCCATACGTGGGCCGATCCCGAAGCTAGTGCAATACATGCCCGACCCGCGGTGGAGGTGAGGCAGGCGTTAAACACTCCCTATACGGGGGCCGATACCGAAGATAGTGCAATAGATGCCCGACCGGCGGTGGAGGTGAGGCAGGCGTTAAACACTCCCCATACGTGGGCCGATACCGAAGATAGTGCAATAGATGCCCGACCCGCGGTGGAGGTGAAGCAGGCGTTAAACACTCCCCATATGTGGGCCGATCCCGAAGTTAGTGCAATACATGCCCGACCCGCGGTGGAGGTGAGGCAGGCGTTAAACACTCCCTATACGGGGGCCGATACCGAAGATAGTGCAATAGATGCCCGACCCGCGGTGGAGGTGAAGCAGGCGTTAAACACTCCCCATACGTGGGCCGATCCCGAAGTTAGTGCAATACATGCCCGACCCGCGGTAGAGGTGAAGCAGGCGTAAAACACTCCCCATACGTGGGCCGATCCCGAAGTTAGTGCAATACATGCCCGACCCGCGGTAGAGGTGAAGCAGGCGTAAAACACTCCCCATACGTGGGCCGATCCCGAAGTTAGTGCAATACATGCCCGACCCGCGGTAGAGGTGAAGCAGGCGTTAAACACTCCCCATACGTGGGCCGATCCCGAAGCTAGTGCAATACATGCCCGACCCGCGGTGGAGGTGAAGTAGGCGTTAAACACTCCCTATACGGGGGCCGATCCCGAAGTTAGCGCAATACATGCCCGACCCGCGGTGGAGGTGAAGCAGGCGTTAAACACTCCCTATACGGGGCCGATCCCGAAGTTAGTGCAATACATGCCCGACCCGCGGTGGAGGTGAAGCAGGCGTTAAACACTCCCCATACGTGGGCCGATCCCGAAGATGGTGCAATACATGCCCGACCCGCGGTGGAGGTGAAGCAGGCGTTAAACACTCCTTATACGGGGGCCGATCCCGAAGATAGTGCAATACATGCACGACCCGCGGCGGAGGTGAAGCAGGCGTTAAGCGCTCCATATACGTGAGCCGATCCCGAAGTTAGTGCAAGACCGGCCCGACCAGCGGCGGAGGTGAAGCAGGCGTTAAACACTCCCTATACGGGGGCCGATGCCGAAGATAGTGCAATACATGCCCGACCCGCGGCGGAGGTGAAGCAGGCGTTAAACACTCCCCATACGTGGGCCGATCCCGAAGTTAGTGCAATACATGCCCGACCCGCGGTGGAGGTGAGGCAGGCGTTAAACACTCCCCATACGGGGGCCGATACCGAAGTTAGTGCAATACATGCCCGACCCGCGGTAGAGGTGAAGCAGGCGTTAAACACTCCCCATACGTGGGCCGATCCCGAAGTTAGTGCAATACATGCCCGACCCGCGGTAGAGGTGAAGCAGGCGTTAAACACTCCCCATACGTGGGCCGATCCCGAAGCTAGTGCAATACATGCCCGACCCGCGGTGGAGGTGAAGCAGGCGTTAAACACTCCCCATACGTGGGCCGATCCCGAAGTTAGTGCAATACATGCCCGACCCGCGGTAGAGTTGAAGCAGGCGTTAAACACTCCCCATACGTGGGCCGATCCCGAAGTTAGTGCAATACATGCCCGACCCGCGGTAGAGGTGAAGCAGGCGTTAAACACTCCCCATACGTGGGCCGATCCCGAAGTTAGTGCAATACATGCCCGACCCGCGGTGGAGGTGAAGCAGGCGTTAAACACTCCCCATACGTGGGCCGATCCCGAAGTTAGTGCAATACATGCCCGACCCGCGGTAGAGGTGAAGCAGGCGTTAAACACTCCCCATACGTGGGCCGATCCCGAAGTTAGTGCAATACATGCCCGACCCGCGGTAGAGGTGAAGCAGGCGTTAAACACTCCCCATACGTGGGCCGATCCCGAAGCTAGTGCAATACATGCCCGACCCGCGGTGGAGGTGAAGCAGGCGTTAAACACTCCCTATACGGGGGCCGATCCCGAAGTTAGCGCAATACATGCCCGACCCGCGGTGGAGGTGAAGCAGGCGTTAAACACTCCCCATACGTGGGCCGATCCCGAAGCTAGTGCAATACATGCCCGACCCGCGGTGGAGGTGAGGCAGGCGCTAAACACTCCCTATACGGGGGCCGATCCCGAAGATAGTGCAATACATGCCCGACCCGCGGTGGAGGTGAAGCAGGTGTTAAACACTCCCTATACGGGGGCCGATCCCGAAGTTAGTGCAATACATGCCCGACCCGCGGTGGAGGTGAAGCAGGCGTTAAACACTCCCCATACGTGGGCCGATCCCGAAGATGGTGCAATACATGCCCGACCCGCGGTGGAGGTGAAGCAGGCGTTAAACACTCCTTATACGGGGGCCGATCCCGAAGATAGTGCAATACATGCACGACCCGCCGCGGAGGTGAAGCAGGCGTTAAGCGCTCCATATACGTGTGCCGATCCCGAAGTTAGTGCAAGACCGGCCCGACCAGCGGCGGAGGTGAAGCAGGCGTTAAACACTCCCCATACGTGGGCCGATCCCGAAGATAGTGCAATACATGCCCGACCCGCGGTGGAGGTGATGCAGGCGTTAAACACTCCCTATACGGGGGCCGATGCCGAAGATAGTGCAATACATGCCCGACCTGCGGTGGAGGTGAAGCAGGCGTTAAGCGCTCCCCATACGTGAGCCGTATCCAAAGACAGTGCAATGCCAGGCCGACCCGCGGCGGAGGTGCCGTTCGCTATTACGGGGCCCACATACACATCTTTTCTGGTCGTCCTTCACAGATAGGAAGGGCACTTGAGTTTTTTTTTCCACTGATAACTCTAAAAGTATCTTGCCTATCTCGACGGCTGACTGGGCGATGCTTCCACCCACTTTTGCAACGCTCCGGGAAAGTATATGTTATCTACGGTTCTTGTTTGGTGAATACCTCCGCATTTCATTAGGATATACCGAGTTCTTTTCAGATTTTAAGTCGAAAGCCTTTGAGAGAGAGAGAGAGAGAGAAAGAGAGAAAGAGAGTGATAGCAAAGAGAGGAAAGGCAGGGAGGTCAACCAGATGAGCGTCCGGTTTGCTACCCTACACTGAGAGAAGTGAGAGGGGGAATGAAGGATGAAAGCAGAATACAGTGAACGCTGTGTGAGGGCGCCTTGAAATCACTCAAGTCCAAGAAAGTGCCGCGCCGATACATTGGAATGTTGTCACTCTGCTGTCTGGCGCTTCTCCATCATCTAGTGTTGCGCTCAAGTCACTCAAGACTTGCAAGTGGCTTAAGCCCCTGATTTGGCTGGAAAACGCGGTGTGTGCTACACATCGTCTTGTGAGGTCGCCTCGCACGGACACGCGCTCGTGCCACTGCTCGCGAGTTCGTCGTCGTCTTCTTAGACAGCTGGTACCGGGGCCGCTCACCACACGCCCCTCCCCCCCCCCCCCCCAAAAAAAAAAGAAAAACGACTGTTAATTAAAACAGAGGTAATTCAGGCACTCGAACCCACGATCTTCGGTGGGAGTGGAACCCTCGAGCTTATGTTGAAGTCGAAGCCATTAACTTAGGCGTAAAGGCGAAGTAAATAAGGTACAGTTAATTAATATATGGGTAATTGAGGCACTAGAACACACATCCTTTGGTGGGAGTCGCACCTCCGACCTTAGGTGTTAATTAGGGCGAAGTTAATCAAGGCACAGTAAATAAAGTAGTGTCAATTAAGGCACTCGAACCCACGACCTTTGTTGGGAGGAACAAGGAGACGGAACAAGGCATTCGAATGACGATGTCAAATAATCTAATGAATGTCTCTTGAGCGCGCAGGCTTTCGCTTTCACTCTCTTCGGCGTTTGCTAAAGAGACTCAATTTTTACTGCAGCAGACACATGTCTTGTCCTGCTGCGGACATTCTCGGATATGGTTTCCTACTTTGACCACCGGCTGCAGCCTCAAATAGCAATGCACTGTCATTTTGTTATTGTAGAGACTTTCCCCTGTATTTTATTTCAACCATACTTTTGTTGGTTCTATTTTGCAGACAATTTACTGATTCTGTTTCTCTCCCCTTCCTTTTTGATAACTGCTGGTTGTGTATTTACACTTGGTTACTTTGTACTTAGTTGCCAACTTTCTTCGCCTCTTGCTCCAGTATTTGTCCATGCTTTCGGTCTACATATATTTGTGCTACAAAGGTACGTCTGAAGTACAGAATTTCGCTCGGCACTTCTCCGACATCAAAAGAGATCCAGCCCATGTCACCGTGCATTGCCTCATTTGTGGTTTTGCCGTAACCCTCCAAAGCGAACCGACCTACTGATCATCGGTTAACTTCCAATCCCAACAAGATATTCGATTTGAAGCACAGAAAGCATTTCCGAATGTTAGTACTGGTGCTATTACCCCAGATTCCACGCACCACTTCATATTTATTGTTGCCTCAAAGTGTTCTACGTTTGATTATTGCTGCGTTCCGCTTATCCTTCAATTTCAGATTATCTCGGTGGGTGCTTGAAAAAGCTTTTGCTTCACTTATGTGTATATCCAAGTATTTATCCTTCTTCACTGTGGCTATGAGTGGCTTTTGTATTGACACCACGTAATTACTTGTCTATGCATTACAGGTCGTAATTTCACATTTCTCTGTAGTAAACTTAATGCCTGGATTTGTCGCTTCTTTGCCACGCGCATTCGCAAGTCTCTGAATATCCCTTGCATTGTCAGCTAGTGGCACTATGTCGTCCGCATTTTGCTGTATTCGCCGGAGAACGTAGGCCGGGGTCATTGGGGCACCGATGTCAAACAGCGTTCGACCGAGTCAACGTGGACACTGAAATGTTGAAAGATTTGACATCCCCACCAGAAGTTGCGTCCTTCAGCGACGGCAAAGTGGTAGTCGGTGTGAGAACGAGACGCTCCAGGGTTTCCCAGAACTTCAACGAGAGACTCCAGGGCCTGGAGTGGCTTTATCTTCTGGCGAGCTTTGGCCATTGACCTCTCAGTGGTCGTCAGTGAAATATTTTGTCTGGTATGCTTGTTTCTCTCTTTCCAAGATCAGCTTGGGGGCGTCGCGTGAGCTTTGTCTCATCCTTCTCTTCATCGGAGGTGGTGTGCTGTGGCGATATGAACAACCAGACTGGTTGACTGGGGCATAACCCGTTTCCCTAGTGAGTGGTCTTGGGAAGACGGAGATGTTTTAAGAAGGCTCTCCCAGAACGATGTAGAAGCTCTGACATGTAGCTTCTGCATGCTACGATGTACTGTGTTCCGTGCTCCTGCCACTACAAGCAGGATCTTTCTCTGTAAGTTGACCTGTTCTATCTGCCGTTCCTCCAACCTCTTGACCTCGTACTCGCCAGTCAGGAAGCAATCCTCGTCAAAAAGGCACGGACGACGCCGTGGGCTAGATCGAGTGTAATGTCGGATTCCGAGTCTACGACTCACAAATCCAGTCGCATACACTAGCCCAGGGTTGCTCTGGTTCACCTTTCTCCTATCACGGATGTAGGAAAAATAAAACCCTAATTCAATGTTTTCCGGTCGTGTTTTTATGTTCTTAACCCAAAACGGGAAAATGGAGACAGCTTCAGCCCTTGGTGAATTTACACCACTTCACTGCATTTTCGGCCTTTCAATACAAATTGTACTCGGTTGTTTTTATGTCTCCCTCAGCAGCTCGACCGAACCATTATATATGCCTTCGTGCTTGAGAATACGTCGTTGTAAGCTCCCTTATTATTTAGAAGCGCTATCCAGTAAGGCCTATTCTGAGCTGATGAAATCTACATGCACTGAGCTAGCCTAAAAAAATATTATCTTCTAAGCGTGTAGCTGGTCGGAACCCGATTTGTAGTTCCTCCATTATATCATATTTCTCAACCCACTTTGACAGCTCCGATTTTGCTGCTTGCATTAACATTCTATATATTACCGACGAATACGAGCTCGTCTCATTCTTACTACCTTTGCCTGTCTAGATCACGGTTATCTAGTCTTCACGCCACCCAAACGAAATTTTCTTCGTTTTATTAATTACTTGCTTTATGGCATTGGTCAGCAGTTCCTTGGTCTTTGGACCCAGCCGTTTGATAAGTTGTATCGGGATGGCATTGGGTCATGCGGCCGTGTTATTAGACACATTTCGTGCTGCTTTCTTTCAGTAAACGCTTTCTACCCTAAATTTAGATTTCTCAAGTTTCCCTGTTGTAGCATGTGTTTCAGGCTGGAGCAGGCTTTCCTTCTTGCCGGCGTTATCCCTAATAACATCTCCGATATACCGCATCGCGTCGTCTCCTTCGAAGAAGCTACTGTCTCAATCTTTTATAGCTGTTTTTGAGTATCTAGTTGGAGCTCCGAGTGCTTTTACATGGTTCTAGAATACTCTTGGTGCGGTTATGCCACTTTTGTCAATGGTATGCACCCCAGGGTTCAGTTGTACATTTAATATGTTCTTGCATAAGCTCACTCACTACCGTTTTCTTTTTTCGGTACTTGTTCCATCTTACCAGCACATCTTCTTGATGTAATCACAGCTTTTTGACTTCTCTATGATCCCTATACACCTCCTTACGCTCCTGTATGTCTGGCTTTATTTCCTTATTACACCACCTACGTCGCTTCTTCTTTGCACTCGAAGAATTACTTACCGTGTTTGTCTTACCTCCTCCTGTATTACGGCTACTAGTTACATTTTTCTCAGACTGCTGCAGGGAGAGCCTCCACTTTGTATATCTTTTATGCAGTCTCTTGTATTTGTTCTTCATTATTTTTAAAGATACGGCTGGTATTGGTTCTTGTTTTGAGACACCATCTCTCCCCATTGTATAGGTTTATGGTTGCTCCGCGGGCTATCTGTTCCATGCTCATCGATCATATTTTAATCTAGTGATTCATAGATCGTTTCTGAGAATAAGGTGTAGTCGATACATGACTACCTGTTTCCGCAATGGCACATTATGTGGCCATAACATTTATTCTGTCTGTCAACTATTGTAAGTTTCTATTCATCGCACAGATCCAGCACTAGAGAACCATTGTAATCGGTAGATCCGCCTAAATTATATTATGATGAAATAAACACAAGATACCGACCGCAAAAGATTTAGTAGGGCTAACGCTTTTGTGGTTGGTGTTTCGTTTTTATTTCGTCATCGCGCCCAGAACAGGCACGATGGTGTCACACTCAATTTCATATATCCCATTAATACCACCTGGCCCAATTTCCCGAACTCATTATTATCGCTTCTAATATCAATGAATTCTTAATTTTTATCGTTGCTATCACTACCTGTTCATAGGCATCGACGTATATCTTCCTTCCCATGTGCCGCTAATCCATCAATGCTCCCCACATGTTCTTTTACCCTTTGCATCTCGTAACTCGCCAAATTAGCACGACTACGCCTCAGCCTTCCCTCGATCGAGTCATTCCGTTGCACGTTTCCCACACAAATTTGTCAATACCGGACGGCTGCTCCAAATCTCGTAGTTGTGTTTCGGTCAAGGCATACAGGCTAGTGCTTTGTCACTCAGTTGCGTTTGATAATGGAGTCATTTATCTTGCTTGTCCTGCATGATTATGTGACCTACTTTACGTGGTCTACATACATATACTTGTTTTGTCTATTTTTACACCCCTTCTGTTGTAATTAAGCTCCTTGCTGGTGTATTGGTATGTGAAGTATTGAATCTACTTTCCTGTCTGCCACCGAGCCAAGCTACGGCCCGTGCCGCGAGTCGACGTCCAACCGGCGTCGCAACACTATCACTAAAATGTGTCCCGTAAAGGACAAAAGCGCCTTCTCAGCCAGGTTAGTCGCTTAATAAAAATCACTGCTGAATTCACTGCTTTAACTAGCGTTCTAATCTCCTTCTTTACTTCAAGCACTGCCCTTTAAATTGACCACACTTTCTATTAAACCTCTGGCAGCGTGAACACAGTGATTTGTACTTTTCTCGAAAGATTCTGGATATTGATACCTACTTTGGCATTTTGCTTCGCGATCCTTAGGCCAGTGTCGTAGCCAGGGGTGGGGCGCTTATGGGGCTTCAGTCCCCCCCCCCCCCCCCCGAAATTTTTGCGTGCTGTCATGCACCGCCGACCAAAACGTCCCCCGGCGCCGGAACTCATTCTGGATTTTGTCTACAATGTATTTTTCACGCTCGCGAACGCATTTCGGCGTGAAGATTGTGAACTCGGACTGGATTTCGTGGCAACGCCCATGCACCTGGAGCAACATAACGCAAAGAACACCATCGGAGCACAAAGTTTGAAGGGCGTCTTGATGGTGAGCGGGCTCTACGGAGAGCATGCATTTAAATTCCGAAACCTATGGGTATAAAGATCACATAAGCTTTTGGTGCAAAAGGTCTATTTACATTTCCAAAGTCGTGCTTTAGATTTTCAATTCCGGACCTTTGTGGGTTTAATTTTCCTATAAGCATGTGACGGCAAAGGTGCATTCATTTTTCTAATGTCGTATATCGAACCATAGAACGAGACAAGGTAAATCAACACACTATCAGACAAGTTGACGAAGCACGCAGCGAGGTCCGATGAGACGAAGCGTTGTGATGGTTCATTTGTGCCGTCATGCCACCGAAAAGATTATCAACATCTTCTTCACTTGCGCCAAAGCATCCATGTCAATTTTTGCTATTTTGAGTTTTATTTGACAAGTCTCTTCAATTTTCTTGTTCTCACTGCGCGTGTGCTACCAGAGCCAGCCAGAGGTCCTGTGTTTTTCACGTGCTGCCCGTACAACCACGCGGTGCACTTCAGTGCGCGTTCGTTTTTCTCTGGCCGAGTGGATTTTGGCCTCACAGAGATTTGGACGCTTTCTGGTTATCAGACGAGAAAAAGACACAATGGTGGCTCGCCGCCAGCACCTCGGACACTCGACGGATTACAACGCGTTCGCTTGAGGGCATCACCTTCATTTCGATGTTATCGCAACCTCTCCGGAAAGCCTTTTGTCTCGCCAGTGCAGGATAACGAGCACCATGCATACGGTTCTCTGTGGACCAAGCGTCTCACGCCTTCTTCGATATTCCTTCGGCAGCCACATTAGGCGCCCAAAGTAGGCATTCGATCGCGGCCAACATGCTTTTCTTTGAGTTTTTTTTTCATTTCGGTGCCCCCGCCCCACAAAAGAAAAAAAAAAGAGGTTGTTGCGGCGCAGAGAATTGTCGCATGGTGAAAGTTCGATTTTGTTACTTCCCCTGCGAAAAGTAATAGGCCGCGGGACTCTTCAGTTGCCGGATACTCTTATTATGTTATGGCGATATGAATTATATGGATACTCAAAGCGCATTGCTGTTGTCGCCGTCACCGTCATGTTCCGTATGAAGTCCAAGGGCGATAACGTCGTCACCGCGCGCCGCATGCCTTATGTGCGAGTGAAAGCCTAGCGGGGAGGGGGGGGGGGGCGGCGGGATGGATGGGGTGAGCCGAAGATTGTGGGTCATTCTTGTATGCACAACGGAGAAACGCGAAGAGAAAGCGCGCCGCCTTCCGTCGGGCGCGATGCATCGTAGCGTGTGAAGGAAGGTGGTAGTCTTTAGGACTCTGTCATCTGTGAATCTGTGATTGTGCAACATGTTTATTTGCCTTGTATGACGCATTATACAGGGTGTTTCAGTGAACTTTCATTATCATCATCATCAGCAGCAGCATCAGCAGCAGCAACAGCAACAGCAGCCTAGCTACGCCCACTTCACGGCAAACGCTTCTCCCATACTTCTCCAACTACCCCGGTTATGTGCTAATTGTGGCCATGTTCCTGCAAACTTCTTAATCTCATCCGTCCACTTAACTTTCTGCCGTCCCCTGCTACGCTTACATTCTCTTGGAATCCAGTCTGTAATCCTTAATGACCACCAGTTATCTTCCCTCCTCATTACTTGCCCTGCCCATGCCCATTTCTTTTTCTTGATTTCAACTAAGATGTCATTATCTCGCGTTTGTTCCCTCATCCATTCTGCTCTCTTCTTATCCCTTAACGTAACACCCATGATTCGTCTTTACATAGCTCGCTGCGTTGTCCTCAATTTAAGTAGAACCCTTTTCGTAAGCCTCCAGGTTTTTGCCCCGTAGGTGAGTACTGGTAAGACACAGCCATTATACACTTTTCTCTTGAGGGATAATCGCAACCTGCGGTTAATGATCTGAGAATGCCTGCCAAATGCACCCCAGACCATTGTTATTCTTATGGATATTTGAGTCTCACGATCCGGATCCGCGGTCACTCCCTGCCCTAAGTAGATGTATTCCCTTACCACTTCGAGTGCCTCGCTACCTACCGTAAACTGCTGTTCCCTTCCGAGACTGTTAAACATTACTTTAGTTTCCTGCAGATTAATTTTTAGACCCTCCCTTCTGCTTTGCCTCTCCAGGTCAGTGAGCATGCATTGCTATTGGTCCCCTGAGTTACTAAAGGAAGGCAATATGAGCAGCGAATCGGAATTTACTAAAGTATTCTCCATTAACATGACCTTAGATTATAGCGCGAAGTGACACGCATGCAGACTGGAAGCACACAGGACGAGTGCTAACTCTCAACAAAATTTTATATATATATATATATATATATATATATATATATATATATATATATATGCCAGTGGCGTAGCCAGAAATTTCGTTCGGGGGGGGGGGGGGGGCGCTCACTTTACAGCTCGGCCTCCTCCTTACAGAAATTGTCGAGGGATCAAAAACAGTCAACATTAATGATAACTGCGTTACCATTGCCAAAGATGCTGCAAACGAAATCTTGAACGCTACGCACTGTCAAGACAAGTAGAATATGTACTTTTTCATAAATGAATATACTCGTATGTCTCAAAAATTGCGCCCGAAATAACTGATATGAATACTTCTATGTTTTCTGTATATTTAAGAAGTAAAGCAAATATCACACGAACTTAAGAAATGTATCACTAGCAAACCAGCAAAGCAGTGCATGCCGCTGCTATGAAAAATGTTAAGGCCATGAAATGAACAAGTTTAGGAAAAATATTTTAATAAAACTGCGTTAGCCTCCCTGGTTTTCTTTCATTTGCAGCTCTCTCTCTGTGTGTCTCTGTCATTCAAGAACCTTGTTGACATTTTTGTACATATGCAACGACCAGGGGAAAATCTCAGTGACGCTTTCGTTCTTTAGAATGTATAGCGCAGGAGCAGCTGTCACCGGTCGTGTATTGTAATCGAGTCGAAATTATAGTCCCAACAAAGAACACATATAAAAAGCAGAGATACAGAGGAAAGGGGAAAGGCAGGGAGGTTAACCAGAGGGGTAGATCCGGTTTGCTATCCTACGCTGGGGAAAGAGGGGAAGGGGAGGTAAAGTGATAACGAAGTAGAGATAAAGAAAGAAAGGAGCATAGACATACAGTCACAGGCGGTCACTGTCGCCGCATACTATCACCACACAGCACAGTAGCACTTTCAGCACTATGAACATCTGTTCATGCTACAGCCGCTTGTCCAGTTCTATTGCCCTTAAAAACTGCAACAGTGCCCTCGTCGCCCTCTGCTGCGATGGCTTGTGATGATGGCATTTTAAAATAAGTTCCTCTGTTACAGGTCTTCGGTCAAAGCGCGCTATCGCGATTGCGAGCGATCGTCTCTGTAAATTATAGTAAGGACAGTCACAGAGAAGGTGCTGAAGAGTCTCCTCAATACCACAATCATCACACGAGTCGTGGTCGGCCCATCCGATTCGGAAAGCGAAAGACTTGGTGAACACCACCCCTAGCCCTATTCGACAAAGCAGAGTAGCTTCGTGACGGCAGAGTCTAGCTGGAATGCAAAGGCGTAGAGAAGAGTCTAGGTTGTGCAGCCAGTTGTTTTAAAAACTTCTTGCATTCCACAAGGAGAACGTGATATCACGGCTGAACATTCGAAGTTTTCTAGCGGCATCTGTCCTTGATAATGGTATCGGCTTCTCTTCGTCGCCTTGAAGAGCCGACGGAGCAGCACTATCGGCGTGTTCGTTCCCTATGACGCCGCAATGACTTGGAAGCCACTGAAATGTCACGTGGTGTCCTTTCGCAGTCAACTATGGATTAGTTCTCTAATCTCGAATACCAGTTGTTCGTGTGGTCCACGCCGCAGGGCTGATAGCAAAGACTGCAGTGCTGCCTTCGGGGCACTTTATTTAAAAGTAGTCTTCACGAGCATTTAGACATTTGTCCCACTGACTAACGAGTCGCGTGATTCCTGTCTCATAGAACTCCTTGGGTTGCTGCTTCAAAAATTCTGTAGCTGACACTTTCATGTCATCGTCCGACACGAATCTGGTTCCCTTGAGCTGTTTTATTCAAATGCTTCAAAACGTGGAAGTCGCAAGGCGACAGGTCTGGGCTATATGGCGGATGTTGCAGCGTTTCCCACTTGAACTTTGCCAGTTTTGTATTAACCACATCAGTGACGCGGGGACGGGCATTGTCGTGGAGCAAGATGACCCCATTCCTCATTTTTCCGCGTCGTTTCGACTTGATTGCAACACGCAGCCCATCCGACGTTTTACAATATCGTAAACAATTGATAGTTTCTCCAAGCTTAGCAAATTCGATCAATAATGGTCCTTGACGATCGAAAAAAAAAAAAGTCGACATCTTTCTAGCAGAAATGACGGCCTTTGCTTTTCTTGGGGGCGGTGAATTCAAATGTTTACACTGTAAGCTTTGTCGTCATGTTTCAGGCTCATAGTAGTGGCACTACGATTTGTCCCCAGTCACAAGTGAAGTAAAAAATTCCTCACCCTCATCATGATACCGGATTGATTAGATGAGTCAAGGCAGCACCGAACCTCTCCGTCTTCTGGCGGCGGTTCAAAATCTTGGGCATCCATTTCGCACACAAGAGCTGAAAACCAAGATGTTCCTGAATTGTGGTGTGACCCGAACCGTGATTGATAATCACACGCCCTGCCAATTCATCGATGCTTATCCTCCCTTCTTGTGTAACCAGCCCTTGAAATTTTGTTGGGGGTGATTGCTCGGTGGCTTTGACCCGGTCTTGGATTGTCTCTGCAACTTTCACGTCCTTCTTTGAACAGTTTGCTCCAACGCTTCACAGTGGCCAATGAAATGCACTGATCAACGTACACGGCAGCCATACGGCGAATAATTTTTTTTTTTGAGAAACATCTTCATCTCTCAAAAACCTCACAATATCACGCTGTTCAACTTTTGGAGTTTCCATTATGTCACACAACCATGTTAAACCCTGTGTATGCGGGCATTAAAGAACCTTGATCCTCACGCCTGCGTGTCCCTTTTGTAAATAAGAGATGCCTGTGTGCCCCGTGCATGCCTCGCAGATAATGAACCGAACCATTATTGCACAGGGTGGGTTGGCTCACTTTCTTTTGACTCACCTTCGTACGTTAGAAATGCGAAGATACAATGGAAAATACAAATGCGAAGATACAGCTTGATAAAGGGCAAAAACGTGTTACTGGAAAGAAAGTTCACTGCACGTATACACGAAACGTCGCAACAAGATAATTAAATATACGTATAAGCAATATATCTACGTATATAAGAAAAAGTCACTATATATGATGCGTCAAACAAGGCAAAGAAACATGTTGCGCAACCACAGATTCACAGATCACAGCCCCCCCCCCCCTCCATCCACTCCCCCGATGTATGGCGCGCTATGAAAGGCGGCGCGCTTCCTACCCGCTTTTCTCCCTTGCGCACACAAGAGTGAGCCACCATCGTCGGCTCACCCATGACCCCCCCCCCCCCCTTACGCTTTCATTCGCACATACAGCATGCGGCGCGCGGTCACGATGTTACCGCCCCGAGACTTTATACGGAACATGAGGGCGACGGCGACGGCAGGAATGCGCCTGGAGTGTCCATATAATTGCTTTCGCGGTAATATAATAAGAGTATCCGGCAACTGAAGCGTCCCGTGGCCCTTCCGCAAAAGAAGTAATAAAATCGAAATTTAACCATGCGACAATTCGCTGCGCCGCGCAGTCTTTTCTTTTTTTTCTTTTGTGGCGCGGGGACCGCCGAAATGAAATAACGCAACGAAAGCATGTTAGCTACAATCGAATACCTACTTTGGGCACCTAGTGTGGCTACCGAAGGAATATCGAAGAAAACGTCAGACGCATGGCCCACAGACATACACATACGCATAGTGCTCTGTATCCTACACCGACGGGACAAACTTTTCCGGAGAGGTAGCGCTCAAGTGAACGCGTTGCAATCCGTCGAGTCCCCGTAGTGATGGCTGCGAGCGACCATGCATTGTTTTTTTTTTTAATACGTCTTTATTTCTGCGTTTAATAGGCCAAGCCTTGCGGCAGAAAAGGGGTGCTCTATGGGGGAGGGGGAGGGGGACCGGTGCTCTCTTCTTCCTCGAGGTGGAGTGGTCCCGAGGTCGGCTCTGCAAAGAGGCGGCCAGGCCTCTTTGCCAAAAAAGCACTCCAGCAAGTCCAAAAAAGCACTCCAAAGCTGGACTGCGTCCTTGAGCCCAATGTGCGATGGCGGGTCGAGCCACTCCTGCAGCGTGCCAGGTCGGTTCACGCCCAGGGAGCGTAGTGTCCTTTCTCGGACCGTGTCAAAGTCAGAGCAGCTCCACAGATGTTCGGCCGTACCTCTGGCCGGGCATGCCTTATTTTTCCCGTCTGCTAGCCAGAAAGCGTCCGAAACTCCGCCAGGTGAAAATCCACTCGGCCAGAGAAAAACGAAGCCGCATCGAAGTACACCGCGTGGTGGTCGATGCAGCCCGAGAAAAATGCATGTGGTCTGGCTGGTTCGGCAGACCGCAAGTAGCGAGAACAAAAAAAAAAAAAAAATAAAGAGGCTCAATCTGTCCTCGCGAATAGAAGGCCAAGTAGAAAAATAAATAAGAACGTAGTTACCTTTGCTGGCTTTAGTGTCTCGACATGAGTGCTTTTGCGCAGGATAAAAAAAGGTGTATATTCTTTTCTGTGACATGACGGCACAAATGAACCACCTCAACGCTTCGTCTCATCGGACCTCGCTGCGTGCTTTGTCAACTTGTCTGATAGTGTGTTGATGTGGCTTCTCTCGTAGTATGGCGCGATGTATGCCTTGAGAAAAGTCAATGCACTTTTGGCGTCACATGTTTGTAACAACATTAAACCGACGTGGTTTCGGCATTGAAAATCTAAAGCACGACTTTGGAAATGTCACTGCACCTTTCGCATCAAAAGTTTATAAGAACTTTATACCCATAAAGTTTCAGAATTGAAATCCAAGCGCTCCCTAGATTCCGCGGCCTCCGCAAGATGACGCGACGAGCCCACTCGCCATCCAAAGGCCTTTGAAACTTCGTGCTCGGATGGAGCTCCTTGCGTTACGCTATGCGACTCTCGGTGCATGCATGGGCGTTGCAGTAAAATGCAGCCTGATTTCGCAACGTTCGCCTTAAAATGTTTTTTCGAGCATGAAAAGGACATTATAGACAAAATCGAGCATGATTTCCGGCGCCGAAGGTTATTTTGGTCGGCGGCGCATGACAGCATGAAAAAATTTCAGGGGGGGGGGGGGCTGAAGCCCCATAAGCCCCCCCCCCCCTGGCTACGCCCCTGATATATATATATATATATATATATTGTCACGAAGAGACAATGGAAGATGTACCCGGCGCCGGCGAAGCAGAAAATTGTACAAGATGGCGTGCACTAACTCAAGCCGGCGTCCTCTTCTTCAGCGCCCGCCTCTTGCCGAGCGCGCGTCCCAGTCCCAACTTCTTAGCGCTGACTCGTGACACCTAGCGGCATTATTCCCCCGCCAAAAGAAAGGCATCGATCCGATGCTTACTAAACTAGAAAGTAGAAGTGTGGAAGTCGTATGAGATCGGATTGGAGCCGCCTTAACGCGCGAAATACGGTTTGAGGCGAATGACAATCACGATCTCTGAGTGGTGCTGTCGACGCCGAGGCGACGCGGCACCGTCGGCAATGACCTCATAGTTCACTAACGCGGCGTATCACTTTGTAGGTTACAAAGTATCTACTAAGGAGCTTCTCAGACAACCCCTGGCGACGGACTGGAGTCCACACTCAGACTTGGTCACCTGGCTGGTACTCGACTTGGCGATGTCGAAGGTTGTAGCGTCGTGCGTCTGTACTCTGCTGCTTCGTGATGTGCATGCGCGCGAGTTGACGAGCTTCTTCTGCGTGTTGAGTAAGTTGCTCGGCGTCGAAAGTGATGCGTCGGTGTCGTGCGGGAGCATAGCGTCTAGCGCGCTCTGGACCTCGCGCCGGTTGACAAGACGGGACGGTGTGAATCGGGTGGTTTCCTGAATGGCGGTGTTGTACGCGAATGTAACGTACGGCAGGACGTGATCCTATGTTTTATGCTGGTAGTCCACATACATAGACAGCATGCCAGCAATGGTTTTGTTTAGCCGTTCCGTTAGACCGTTGGTTTGCGGATGATAGGCAGTCGCCTTGCGATGCTGCGTACAGCTCAGCTCGAATATGTCCTCTATCAGTTTGGCTGTAAAGGCAGTGCCTCTGTCGGTGATGACATGTGATGGGGCACCATGTCTGAGGACTATGTGATCGATAAAGAACTGGGCAACTTCGTAGGCCATGGCACGTTGTACTGCTTTGGTCTCGGCGTAGCGTGTCAGGTATTCCGTGGCGACTATAATCCACCTGTTTCCGTTGGCTGACAAGGGAAAGGGTCCCAGAAGATCCATGCCGATTTGATCAAACGGAGCGCTAGGTGGTGCGATGGGTTGGAGTAACCCCCCGGGCTTCAAAGACAGCGATTTCCTGCGTTGACACTCACGGCAGCTTTGCACGTAACGCTTCACCGGGGTAGAAAGTCTGGACTAGTAACACGTCTGGCGTACTCTTGCAAGAGTGCGTGAAAATCCCAAGTGTCCAGACGTGGGCTCCTCATGGCAGGCTAGGAGAATGTCATCACAGAGGGCGGCAGGTACGACCAATAGATACTCTTTGTCGGTGGCACTCGAGTTTTTCTTGTAGAGGACACCCTTTCGGAGGCAGAAGGTAGAGAGACTACGAGAAATGTGTCGTGGAATTGTAGCATTCCTGCCTTCTAGGTGATCGATGAGAGGGCGTATTTCGGCGTCCTCGCGCTGCCGTATGATCAAGTCAGATGCCGTGAGGGCCCCAAGGAATGCGCCGTCTTCGTCCATGTCCTTATCGCAAGCTTTGACGTGAGCGCACGACAACGCGTCCGCATCTTCGTGTTTGCGGCCCGATTTGTAGACGATGGTAACATCGAACTCCTGTAGACGGAGACTCCATCGAGCAAGTCGCCCAGACGGGTCTCGTAAGTTGGCTAACCAACACAGGGAATAGTGGACTGTCACCACCTTGAAAGGACGACCGTAGAGATAAGGCCGAAATTTCATGACAGCCCACACAACCGCTAAACACTCTTTCTCGGAGGTGGAGTAGCTGATTTCAGCGCGTGAAAGGGTGCGACTGGCGTAAGCGATGACTCGTGCGACGCCTTCCTGGTGTTGAACGAGTACAGCGCGAAGACAGATGTTGCTTGCATCGGTATGCACCTCGGTGTCAGCGTCCTCGTCAAAGTGAGCGAGGACGGGTGATTCCTGCAGGCGTTGCCGTAACTCGTTGAAAGCTGCGTCCTGCTCATCCGTCCAAACGAAGGGTGTGTCTTCTCGCGTGAGCCGTATGAGTGGCTCGGCGATGCGCGAGAAATTAGCGATGAAGCGACGATAGTACGCACACAGACCGAGAAAGCGGCGTATTGCTTTCTTGTCACGAGGAGTCGGAAACGCAGCAACAGCAAATGTTTTGTCTGGGTCAGGCTGGACGCCGTCGGCGTTCACGACATGCCCGAGAAACTTCAGCTCTGCTTAACCGAAGTGACACTTTTCTGGCTTTAGTATGAGATTAGCGGAGCGGAGCGCCTCAAGTACCGCCTCTAAACGCTTCAGATGTTCTTCGAAGGTCGCCGCAAACACGACGACGTCATCTAAGTATACTAAACAGCTGTTCCACTTCAGAACCGTCAGAACAGTGTCCATCATTCGCTGGAATGTGGCCGGTGCAGAACAAAGGCCGAATGGAAGTACTTCAAATTCGTACAGTCCATCCGGGGTAACAAAGGCAGTTTTTTCGCGATCTCGTTCGTCAACTTCGATTTGCCAATATCCGCTCTTCAGATCTATGGATGAAAAATACCTGGTTCGCCGCAGTCGATCTAACGAATCATCGATCCGTGGAAGCGGATAAACGTCTTTTTTGTGACGTTATTCAACTTTCTATAGTCAACGCAGGACCTAAGCGTTCCGTCTTTCTTTTTGACGAGGACCACCGGCGACGACCAAGGGCTTTGGGATGGTTGTATGACGTCATCGTCAATGATTTCTTTCACTTGTGCGTTAATCATGTTGGACTCTCTCGCCGATACGCGATAAGGCAGTTGTCGTATGGGACGAGAATCGTCATACGTGATTATTCGGTGTCTCGTGATGGGCGTCTGGGGTACCTTAGAAGAAAATGCGAAGCACTCCTTGAACCGAAGGAGCAACTCGCGCAGCGCTTTCTGCTTTTCCTCCGAAAGGTCTGAATTGATCTCGATATTGCTGAGTGCCTGAGCTGGGTTCTCCTTCGTCATAGATGCAAAGCATTCAGCAACGTCGGCAATGGGCTCAGCGAAAGCGATAGTAGTACGACGAAATAGGTGCCGATGTTCCTGGCTGAAATTCGAAACGAGGAGCGCCGAAAGTCCACCTCGAAGTATAATGAGACTGGTGGCTGCACATACACCATGAGTCAGCATAAGAGAGCAATTGCCCTCTGCGACAGCTTCGCCGTCACGCAGATCGTCGCATACGACCATTACCAGGGCACTTGCGCGTGGTGGTACAGTTACACTGTCGGCGTAAGCCCGAAGCGCGTTACGTCGGGAACTGTCGCGGCTGTTCGCTCCTATTTCTGTCGAAAAAGTCACTGTGCGCTCCCGGAGGTCTATAATGACACCATACTCTCGCAGAAAGTCGACGCCCAGGATGAAGTCCCGAGAACAATCGCGGAGTATAAGGCAGCTGGCTGGAAACGTGGACCCACGAATTTGTACTCTGACCGTGCACAAGCCCAACGGTGTTACGATATGCCCGCCAGCAGTACGAATTTGCGTTCCAGAACAAGGCATGATAACTTTTCTAAGTTCCGTCGCTAGTTTTCCGCACAAGATTGAGTAGTCGGGCCCGTGTCCAATGAAGCACTAACGTGGCGGCCGTCCAACACAACAGGTATGTCTAGCGAGAGTCTGTCGCTGAGTTTGGCTGCTGTCGTCGTTGAATCGTGCGGAATAGACCGTGCTCGCGTCGATGGGAGGTCTTCGGAAGGGCGATTATCAGCGGCCTCGCCCCCGAAGGTCGCTGTTCTTAGTTTTACCGGCAAGGGTTTGGCAATCATCCCTGCGCTGCCATTGGAGGGCTTCTAGGAGCCGGGGAAGAACGCCTAGGGGGCGGCGAGCGCGACTGGCGCCGCGGGAATGGTGGCACACTCTGCTGGTTCAAATATTCTTCAATCGCCCTAGGCCTTTCGCCATATCTGGGCCTTGGTGAATCCGCGGCAAAACCTTGCAGTCCGAGGCGGCAGTATGGGCATTCGCGGTATACGTGACGGGCTTCTGCACAATGATAGCACAGAGGCCTTCTGTCCGGGGTACGCCAGACGTCAGATTTCCTTTCGAGCGGGCGCCGATCCTCCATACGTTGGATCGGTTGAATTGATGGGAGCGGCGGGACGTATGCCGCGGCGTAATACACGGCGGGCCCGAAATGGGTCGGAGCGGGGACATGGACTCGCCTCAAGACTTCCGCATACGACGGCCACTGATACTGTGCTGTCAGAGGCGGCGCATTGCTGCTTGGAACGGGACCTTGGATCGCTTGCTGCACTTCATTCCTCACAAGGGCAGAAATGGAACCTAGCGTGGGCTGAGGCGGGCAGGTGAGCCGTTGAAGCTCGTCACGCATCGCAGAGCGGATAAGGTCTCGCAGAACGTCCACGTTTCCAAAGGCAATCGCGTCCGTCAGTGAAGCAGCGCTCGCGTGCCTGTCATACTGAGCTGAGCGCTGGTCCGAAGGTGAAGTTGCGTTCAATTGCCTATCATAGAGAGCTGAGCGCTGGTGTAACACCTTTTCCATCGTGGTGACTTCGGTTAAGAATTCAGCCATGGTCTTCGGCGGGCTTCGAACAAGGCCAGCAAATAGCTGTTCCTTGACTCCCCGCATTAGATGGCGCAGCTTTTTTTCCTCTGGCATGGTTGGGTCCACCCGACGGAAGAGGCGCGTCACATCCTCGACGTACGACGTCACGCTCTCGTTCGGCAGATGAATGCGGGATTCGAGCGCCCGTTCGGCTCGTTCGCGGCGATCAGCATTGGTGTAGGTCTCCAGCAAGGCACGACGGAACTCGAGCCACGATTTGATGAGCCCTTCTAGGTTGTCGCACCAAGTGCGGGCACCGTCCTCCAAGCTGAAGTAGACATTCCTCAACTTCGCCGCGTCGCTCCATTCGTTTATCTCGGCAACGCGCTCAAACTGGATTAAACAGTCTTCTACATCTTCGAAGATATCCCGATGGAAGACTTTCGGCACTCGGAGATTCTGCAGCAGATACTGAGTTGCCGTTGTGGCCGTACAGTCGCGATCAATTTGAAGGTGATCGCTCGAGCTGCGACCGGCGAGCCTTCCAAGCAGCATAGCGGCCGATTTTGGAACTGCGAAGATAAAAATTGCGCTGCCTTCTTCCCCTTTTACGCTCGTACAGGCTGCAACCGTCACCCCCAAGACTAACTCGACACATTTTTGTGTTTGTTACCGTTTCATGGCAATGATGTGTGCGCGTCCCTGCCTCATGCATACATTGGCTAACAATGACGCCTCTGTGCAATAGCTGATAAGGCAATCAAAATGAATTCGCAGGTTATCTCGTGAAGGGTGACGAAAAGCTGCGAGTTGCCAGACGGGAGTGACACCTGCTCAGGGAACAGCAAAAGAGAGAGAGGGAAGCTATCTGATGTTTCCCTCTTGACTGACGGTGATGACGTAACGTGGCGCTGCTCCTAGTTTCGGCCGCCGCTCGAGCGATCACCTTCATATTGATCGCGACTGTACCTTGTCCAATGGTCGGTAGGTACGTCGAAGTTCCTTCCATACCGGTGTGGGCGGGCGTCAATGTTGTTGCGGAGAGATGATCAAGCTCCGGAGGCAATCCTCGGATTCTCCTGCTTGCCCGGTGAACAGGTGCGTTCACTAGTAGAGGACTGGTACTCCTGCTACCTGGAGGGGTTTGTGGCATCGGATGAACCGTACCCCGCACCTCCACCAGTTTTGTCACGAAGAGACAATGGAAGATGTACCCGGCGCCGGCGAAGCAGACAATTGTACAAGATGGCGTGCAATAACTCAAGCCGGCGTCCGCAGCTTCTACTTCCTCTTCCTCTGCGCCCGCCTCTTGCCGAGCGCGCGCGTTCCAGTCCCAACTTCTTTCTCAGCGCTGACTCGTGACACCTAGCGGAAATATATAACTATGTATATATATATAGGTGATTGCAAAATACTACAGCATAAGAACATCACAAGGTATAACGACATCAGTTAAACATATCAGGAGGTAGGCAAGAAAAAGAAAAGGAAACAAAAGACACTTGAGATTAACACACGCATTGTGCAGGTATTACAATTCGCATTCTCACAGAGACAGAGATGCATGGCCAACTCAAGTCTCTCCTAGTGTTTTTTTTTTACTTCCCTACCTTCTGATATGTTTAACTGATGTCTTGATGCCTTGTCATGTTCGTATGCCTCGGTTGTGGTGCAGTCACCTATATATATCTGTTCTTCATTTCAACAAAAATTTTGCTGAGAGTTAGCGCTCGACCTGTGTGCTTGTAGTCTGTGTCCGTGTCACTTCGCGCTACAATCCAAGATCATGTTACCGTATCAACTCGCCCAACTTTCTATCCTTTTGCATTCTCCATTAACTCTTATCCCCAAATCTTCCCAATCCAGGTCTCTGGATACCTCCTCTAAACACGCTGTGAAAAGCATTGGAGAGATCGTATCTTCCTGCCTGACACCGTTCTTTATTGGTATTTTGTTGATTTCTTTATAGAGGACTACAATGGCTGTGGAGCCGCTATAGATATCTTCCAGTATTTTTACATACGGCTCGTCCACACCCTGATTCCGTAACGCCTGCATGACTGCTGAGGTTTCGATTGAATCAAACGCTTTCTCGTAATCAATGAAGGCTATATATAAGGGTTGGTTATATTCCGCACATTTCTCTGCCACCTGATTGAGACTGTGAATATGGTCTATTGTTGAGTAGCCTTTACGAAATCCTGCCTGGTCCTTTGGTTGACAGGTCTAAGGTATTCCTGATTCAATTTGCGATTACCTTAGTAAATACATTGTAGCAACGGATAGTAAGCTGATCGGCGTATTATTTTTCAGGTCTTTGGCGTCCCCTTTCTTATGGATTAAGATTATGTTGGTGTTCTTCCAAGGTTCCGGTACGCTCGAGGTCATGAGGCATTGCGTATACAGGGTGTACAGTTATTCCAGAACAATCTGCCCACGATCCTTCAACAAATATGCTGTTACCTGATCCTCCCCAGCTGCCTTCCCCCTTTCCATACCTCCCAAGGCTTTCTTTACTTCTTCCGGCGTAACTTGTGGGATGTCAAATTTCTCTAGATTATCCCCTCTTCCATTATCGTCGTGGGTGCCACTGGTACATTATAAATCTCTATAGAACTCTTAAGCCATTTGAACTATCTCATCGATATTAGTAATTATATTACCGTCTTTGTCTCTTAAAGGGAAGCTGAAAGGTCTTCCAGAATAAATGAGTGAACATCTGTACATAATGGTTTTCAACTCTCCGAATTCGAATATCGTATCAAAATTGAGCGAAAGAAAGCGCAAATATATTTTATTTCGACGAAAAGTGCAGCAGCGGACACGCCCAGCTCGCGCGTCTCGTTTCCGCCTGTGATTGGTCGGGCGCCTCGTGACGTCAGCACTAGTGTTCGTCCGAACTGACCGCTGCCGCTACACATGAAGCGCGGTGCCAGGTAGTTTGGTGCTGTTTTTCTGAGACGGTAATGGAAAATTTAGAGAGACTGCGTTTTTCTGAGGAGTTCGGCGTTACTCCCTACATGTACGAGCCGATTGCGAAGAGCCGGCCTCTCGAAGAAGCAAACGATGCTGGTGCGAGCAGTGCTTTCGACGCGAACAAAAGCGAAGTCTTGGGATCTCTTCGTGTTGGAAATGCTCTTTGGTGAGTATGTGTTTTCCAAAGCGATCTAGTGATCTCGCCGATCTTTCGCCGATCTAGTGAGCTCATTTCCGGTCAAACAACTGTAGTGTTGTGTTCCTGCATGCCTCCGCGTGGAACGTAAGCGGGGATGCGATCGTCGGCATTTGTGCGCTGTCCAAAGCTGTCGGCAATCTACAAAGACGGTGTAAACGCGTGAAAAGCTTCCCGGTTCATGCAGTACGTGTAGTGACCTTCATCTGTGCGCCATCCGCAGACTACTCGTAACCGAAGGCGTAAAGGCGGCGAATTCCGTCGGCTACGTGAGACGGTCGGTTTCTCGCTGTGCGCGAGAGAAGGGGGGAGCATAGCGTCCTGGCGTGCGCCGGCTTTCCAGCACATGCAAACTCTACATTTGCACTGCGTTATGGTAGCTGCATGCAGGCTGTTTTACAACACACGTGCAAATAGAAAATTCGCGGCGCTTTGCGACGAAACCTGCGTCAAGGGCGGGAGATGCACCTTCCGTTCAGCGTGCTAACACGAATGAGCTATGTGATATGATGGGAGAGCTGCGCACGAGCCTAACCTTGAAACGCTTGTTTAGTACGGTGCCGTTTGCTACCGTTCTCGCACAAGCGCCGTTTAATTCAGGCGCAACGCCTCACTGTTACCAAAAACCGGTACACCAGCTCAAACTCCATGTATCTGAAAAAAGCATTGTAACAATCACTAGCTTACACGTATTAAACTACACTGAACAATGGTTCGCGCAGTCAGGTTCTTACCTCAAGCTTCCTTCTTTTCGAGAAAGCTGGCGTTGACAGCGGTGACGAGCTCCTTGTGTACGCGAACACTGACGGCACTGCGCCGGGCCTTAGACGAGCCGACTTGACTGGCAAACCCAGCGCACGTTTTAATGATAAATTCTGGTGATAATCGTCGTCACGGAAGTGGTTGGAGCACAGCACTGTTGTTCTTGAGGGCTTGAAATTCTTTCGCTTCACAGCAGCCTCCCACTTCGTTAAAAGCTTCTTGTCTTGTGGGAAGTAATGGAAGACAACATCGTCGCGGCCGCTGGTGTTCGTGCAACCGTAGGCTGCACAGAAAGCCGGCATGATCGGCCCACCACTTCAGTTGATGCTGCGCACGTTGGCTACCACTCTACATACACGCAGACGCACCAACAAAGGAATGCAGGGTTGATCGAAGCAGATTACGATGGCACGCACGCAGAAACAAGCACGGTGAGGCACGGTCGCGGAGGCTGCGAAGGAACGGAACACTAAGTTGACGTCACAACACCGCGGTTTCCGGTCTCCGCTCGCATCGTCAGCGTCAGCAGCAGCGCGCGGCATTCGACGGGGGGCGGAGCTACAGCGCAATTTTAACCGACGATTACGCCACTCCTAATTGAAAAAAACCCCCCAAATTTTACCTACATGGTTTATAAGGTTCCCGCATCTGTATATGAGCGTCTTATTGAATTCGACAGACTCTTCAGCTTCCCTTTAACGCATACATCTGATTCTTGCCTATTCGTAGTTTCTGCTTCACTGCTTTATGGCTTCCTCCGTTCCTGACAGCGTGTTCAATTCACTCCATATTATACTTCCTTATGTCAGCTGTCTTACGCTTGTTGATTTACTTGGAAATTTTGCCAGTTCAATTCTAGCTGTAGGGTTAGAGGCTTTCATACATTGGCGTTTCTTAATCAGATCTTTCGTCTCCTGCGACCGCTTACCGGTATCCTGTCTAACGAAGTTACCACCGGCTTCTATTCCACACTTCTTAATGATACCCATAAGACTGTTGTTCATTGTTTCAACACTAAGGTCCTCTTCCTGAGGTAAGGCCGAATACCTGTTCTGTAGCTTGAAGCGCAATTCCTTTATTTTCCTTCTTACCGCTAACTCATTGATCGGCTTCTTATGTACCAGTTTCTTCCGTTCCCTCTTCAAGTTTAGGCTAATTGGAGATCTTACCATCCTATGGTCACTGCAGCGCACCTTACCGAGCACGTCCACACCTTGTATGATGAGAGGGTTAGCGCAGAGTACGAGGTCTATTTCATTTCTAGTCTCGCCATTCAGGCTTCTCCAGGTCCACTTTCGGTTATCCCGCTTGTGGAAGAAGGTAGTCATTATCCGCAAATTATTCCGTTCTGCAAGCTCTACTAATAAGTGCCCCTGCTATTCCCATAACTCATGCCATATTCCCCCTCCTCCTTACTTGTCTCCAGCCTGCCGATGCACTCTAAGACGACGCGACCAAATGCATGTTGCTCAATTTTCTATGCAGTGTGTCATGCTATATTTTGTATTTTGTTTAATTAGATAACTAGTGAAAATTAACCAACTTCTGAAGCAACGAAGCTAGGAAAAAAATCCCAAGTAGAAATTTGCAGAGCGCTCTGAAAAACGTTATCAGCTTCTCTTTCTATCTATTAAGTATTAGTGTTTTTCAGCTTAGAGCGAATGCCCGCGAAATAAAAAAAAAAACACAACATGATATGCCCGCTTGCGCGTCGTGATTGGACTGCTCCCAGGCGTTCTGCGCACAAACAGCCATAGGTTCGCTGCCGCTTAAAAAGCGAGAGGGCTGTGACGCAAGCATTGACTTTTCGATTTAAGGTAACAACCGTTATTGCTCTCGCTGCGTAAAGCGACTGATGGGCGTGGTGGTGGTGGTAGGTGGTAAATCCAGACAGCGATAAGCAGACTATCGGGAATCGGCTGTTAAAGTGCGAGCAATCTCATGATGCCTTTTTTCCAACGAGGAAGAAGCAGACATGATCCTTGCCCTAGGAGCTGCAAGCGCGCAGCGACGGCAGGCTGCAAGAATGTTTCGCACCCGGGCACGCGACCAAGCCCGATGAGAATATTCAGCACATACGAGTTGCCGAAGCAAACCAGAAGGTTCACAAGAAAGAGGCAGAGATATTCAGTCATAAATAATGAGGTGGCTCCAGCGTCTTGTCTTTCGTGGCGGCTACTCCATACGCTAGCGCGCGCAGCGCCGCGCACAGCTCAGTGTGTTCAACTCAACTACCTGGAGGATTTTGAAAACAGCTGGATTGCACCCCTATCATCTGCAGTTGCATCAATTCCTGGAGTCAAGCGATCTCCAAAGGAGACTCGACTTTGAGAATTGGATTTTGATTCAGGAGTAGCAGGATCCTGACTTTCACACCATAGTACTCTGGACTGACGAGGCGAACTTTTCCCGAAATTGCCAAGCTCCACAACGCACTCTATTGGAGTGAGTAAAATCTGCACTGGTTAGGAAGATCCCGCCACCAATATGAGTGGTCCTTTAACGTTTGGTGCGGAATATATGAGAGCACAGTCATTGGCGCAGTGCTTTTAACTATACTCTGACCGACAATAGGTATGTGAGTTCCTCAAAGGGCCAGTTGAAGACTTCTGCGGCAACATGCCACTAGCCCGGCCACGCAATGTGGTATCAGCGCTACGGGGCCCCAGTTCACAGCGGCAGTCACGCACGACCATGTTACCTTTCCAGGGCAATGCATAGGGCGAAATGGGCCTGTCCTGTGGCCTACAAGGTCACCCGACCTCAACCCTCTTGACTTTTTCTTGTGGGGTCACGTATACACGACGGAAAGAAGGATCATGTACAGACGACGGGAACGACAACTCCAGAAGCCTTACAGGAGAAGATAATTGAAGTTGGCCACAACATTTCACTGACGGGGCTCAAGGTAGCGACAACAAGCCTTCTCAGAAGATCCCAGTGTTGTATCGCTGCAGAAGGTGACTTCTTCGAGCACTTTCTGTGAAAGCGCATGAAAAATATGCGTAAATTCCGTGAAATACGGTGTCTGGCCATTTAGGATACTCTTTTTCTACCATTTTTACACTTCTGAAAACTGAGTTCTTTTTTGTTTAGTGATGTTCAATTTGCTTACAGCTATCGCGAAATGACGGACTTGTTGCTTCCGGCATCACAAGCGGTAACCTCTGCGTCTGCTTATCGTTATCACGAACTGTCGCGGGGGGAGCACATGTGTGGCGTAAATGGCACAGGCTAGGCCTACGTCGATGCCCTGTCGCCTTTTAAGCGGCAGCGCTTATATGGCTGTTTGTGCGGGGAACGTTTGGGAGCCGTGCCAACACGACGTGTAAGCGGGCATACCACGTAGTGTTTATTTCGCGGGCATCATCATTAAGCTGAAATACGGTAATACTTGATAGAAAGACAGAAACATTTTGTTCGGACGTTTTGCAAACCACTCTGCAACTTTTACCCTGCCAGATTAGAGCTTTATATGGGGTATCACCAATACCACAAAACATGGATCCGACATTACACGCAGGAAGAAGAAAAGCTAGAGCAGAATACATAGACAAAACTACAAAATACTTGGACACTGCACGATTCACGGATGCTTCACCATATCAGGCCAACGCAAAGGAGATGGTGGCAGTTGTCGTAAACCGTAAAGGAAAAATCACGGCCTGTGCTTCGGTTTCCCGAGCAACGATTTTAGAAGCCGAAGAGATAGCCATCGCCTTAGCTATAACAGAAGGCATAGAGCGCAATGCTCCACTAACAATAGTCACAGATTCTCAGGCCGCATGTAGGAACTATCAGAGGGGACAAATCGGCGCGAAGGCACGCCGGAAACTTACCAAAATCAACAGAGACCTTGACATCAGGTATACCCAAACGATAACATGGGCCCCGGGACACGAGGGTGTTACTGGGAACCTCCATGCATATGAGGCGGCTCGAGGTTTCACTAATTGCCGAGCTGCCCATGGCAACATCGTGGAGGACCCGACACCCATCGATACAAATTATAAAGCGACCTTGCAACACTACAGGGAATTCAGAAGGCTCTACCCAGCCCCGCATAGGAACCTTTCAGCCGTGGACTCAGCGACGTTACGCAGGCTCCAAACGGACACATACATAAACCTACATAAATTGCACATATAGTACCCAACAGTATACAAGGACATATGCCCGTGGTGTGGGAGCACACCAATGCTCTACCACATCACATGGGAGTGCACAGCTCACACAGAAGAACAGGAAGATAACACGAGAGCGAGGTGGGAGGCATTGCTATCCAGCTCCGCCCTCGGGGATCAGCTCAGGCTCGTCCGGAGGGCAGAAAGGATGGCGAGGGCCAGCGGTGCCTTGGAATAGGGGCCCGACCACACGGCGTTACCCCGTTTTAGGGGCAACGAAGTTCTTTCTGCTAATAAAGTTTTGTTCTACTTCTGCAACTTTCTAATTGGAAATTTTTCCTGGCTTCGTTACTTCAGAAGTTGGTTAATTATTTTTGACTAAAGATCTAATATAAACAACATACACAAATGAGCGTGAAACACTATATACGAAAGCGAGCAACATGCATTTGGTTACGTCGTCTTAGAGTGCATTGGTATATTTTTAAACTCTGGCTAAAATTAGCTGAGACACCCTGTGTAGTTATTTTTGCTTAGATAGGTAGATTTATTGGAGACTTATACGTACATATAAATATCTTCTGGCGAGGATTTGTGGATACATGCAGTGAACTTAGTTCCAAGTGACCATTTGTTGCCCTTTATCAAACTTTATTCTCGCATTAGTGTATTCCATTGTGTCATCGCATTTCTAATATATATTTTCCAGAACTCCTGCTTTTTATATGTGGTCTCTGTAGCGACTTTCATTTCGGTGCAATTACAACACACGACCGATGACAACTGCTCCTGTGCATTGAATCGAAGGACAGCGTCATAGCGATTTTTCCCTGGCCGTTGCATATGTAGAGAAATGTAAACAAGTTTCTTGAAAGACAAAGTTTCATCAAAATATTTGTCCTCAACTCGCTCATTTCCTGGCCTTTACATTTATCATATAAGCAGCATGCACTGCTTTGCTGGTTTCGAACTGATATAGTTCTAAAGCTCGTGTCATATTTTCTTTACTTATTAAATAGATAAAAAATGTGGAAACATTGATATCAGTTAATGGCACAATTTTTTGGACATACGAATATATTCTTCTATGAAAAAATACATATTTTGCTTGTCTTGACAGTGCGTACGGCCCAAGAATTCGTTTGTAGCATCTTTGGCAATGGAGTTATTATTCATGTATTTGATCCCCCGTCAAATGTTGTAAGGCGCAGGCCGAGCTCCAACGTGAGCTCCCCCCGAACGAAATTTCTGGCTACGCCACTGCCCTAGGCATATTGGAATCGCCAGCGTACACAACTGGACGCTGTTGCTCCTCCTTACCGAAGCTGCACATGAGGCTCTCCGCTTGTTGTGGACTTGCCAGCACTTCGGTGGCATCCGCTTCGTGACATCGCTGACGTTTCCACCATTACCTTCTGGCATGGTGGATTAGGCTTTCTCTTCTGTTCCCGCTTCGGAGGCAGCCCCGTTTAAAGCACTCGCATCGAAGCGTTGACCATTGCATTACGGAGAGGTCACTTCGAGATTCACTCCTACGTCGATCAGCTTATCATCTACCCACTACCCCTGCGGTTACTGTCTCTTGGGTTCCTATTTTAGCATACCGACCCGTCTGACTAACTTATCCTTCTTCTGCACGATGCAACGAACGATGCAGCCTGCTTACTGTAGCTTTGGTACGTGTTCAACAGAGTATGAAGAACAACAGCAAGTATAACAACGCGCTTGACGTGGTCAGATGTTTCATGTAATTAAATGCAAATATCTGTTTGTGACCCATTGGACTAGTGGCTGGCCTACGAAGCCAATAAGCTTTACTGCTCCAATTCCAACGCTGGTACAGTGTTCCTACGGAATCATGCTATAAAATTCATTATTTGCCTATTAAGACTTCATTGCTGGCTTGCGCAACCTTTAGAGCGTTCAAACAACTAGTCAAAGAGGTCATTTGGTGCGTAACGTAATGTCTGTAATAAGTGCTAAATAAACCTCCTCTACTATGCCAATAAATGTCATTGAGGAAATGTAAGCGCATGGCGTGAATGCAGCAAAAGGCACCAAGCTGCGGGCAGAAGTGCTTAGGGAAAATTTAAGTGCATTCTGGAGTTCTCAATCGCAGTGCATAAATTATTTTACAGTAGAGGCATTGCTGAAATCATCACTGTTTCTATACTGAGTGTCGTAATTTGGGGCATCAGTCTGGGATACTATTTATGAAGTCTTTGTGCAATAAATGTTTTCTTGCTGTTCTTGTGCCCTTGATGTGACCTTTTCGCCGTAGCGCTGTTCGCAAGTTTAATAATTTTTTACAAGAAAAGTGCGCATTAGAATTGAACAAATAAGGTAGACATTCATTCAATAGTAATTATAAAGAGAAATACAAACGTTAACAGCAACTGTATTTTAGCGCTATGTATTCCTTTAGATATCAGTGATCGGTAGTGCTCTGCGTGCCATCGACATCAGCTTTTTGCACATGCCGCTGTTTGAATTTGCCCGAGCACACAGAGAAGGTGGTATACAAAAGACCTTAGATTCGGCTGAAAGTAACGCTCGATCCACGCCCTGCTTTCAAAAGAGACGGCCATCTGAGAGTCGCTTTCATTTCGCATCGTGGCAATGCCTCCGCAAGCATCCAGGTTCAACGAACTAATTCATTTGGTTCGTAGCAGACGACAGTTTTTAACGCACCTGGCTGACCAAGGCGGACGCAGCACAGAGGAGACGGGAGCGGTGCCCGTTTACGGCGGCACGCAACCGCCGCCATTCGGCTGTCGTTGTTGTCCTTCTCTCATTTGAACTCTCTCCCTTTCTCTTTATTACCAACACTCCCCCCTCCATTGCTGCCGCCTTTCTGTGCAGATCAAAAATATGACGGTGGCTCTCCTGCCGAGCAGGCCGGTATCGAAACTGGCGTCCTTGAAATCGACAGCGCTGCCCGGCTGACATGCTCTACACGCTCGGCAGAGGCAGGCCACGCTCTCCTCGTGGAGTCTCCAAAGGCGGAGTTGATTTTCTGCAAGGCGGGTCGGATGTAGTGGCACCAAGCAAGCTGTATAAGCGCCACGTCTCACGCACGTTTCTTTTTTCTTTTTTTTTTTTATCTCTCGAGCTAGTATCGCGCGCCAGCAGCGATAAATTTGGGTCCGCCTGTCTTGCGACGCAGTTATAAGCCAGCCTACCGCTCGTTTCGCACTGTCCTCCCCCTCCGCCGTTTGTGCTTAGAACGTGCAACACCCAAGCCCCGCGCGGTCTCCTCGCCTCGAAAACGGAGCGCCACGCCGCACAACTCGGGACTTGAAAATGCGGGGGATAGGTTGTTGTGCACGTTTTGATTCGTGACACGCGCTCATTTAAAGGTGGGCTGGGTTTTCTTTCGCTGCTTCGCGCGTCTCCATTTAATGCCCGCCTCGACGGCGTTCTTCGGCTTTCAGGATGGAATGTTTTGGCGACCTGCGGCGCGGCTTTTCGGTCGCCGATCCCAAATGGCATACACGCACCATTGTCCTGCATAGTACACCAGCGGCCCACGGCAACTTCACGGGAGTCGACGCTTCCAGGAATAGACAGGTCTGGCCGATAACGCAGCAGGCGCTTCCATATAATGGAAGCTAAGTTGCGATGTGTGCGTGATACGAAACCCACACTCGAAGTGAAAGAACGAACACACAAAACATTAGGCGCAAGTTAGTCTCATTGCCTTTACTTAATATGCGCTTCGTATGAACTATGCATCGCAGCTTGGCTTCCATGTTTAAGAACCAACTAGTCTACAAGAAACCGTTTAATGTAGGATAAAGTTGTGGTGCACGTAATAGCTTAACGACAACGCACGTGCGCGAGGAATTATCCATATGTTAAGCCAACACGGATATTGCGATGCCAGGTTAGATCGACGCAGCAGCGCCTTCCTGGTGCATATCACGGATGCATTCGTTTTACACATGGTGATTGGCGCCACGCTTCGTGTCACTAGTGTGGAAGATGTAACTGACGTCAATTCAAAACCACGGAGCATTATTTCTACCGGTTCTGTGCCTTGCTGTGTTTCGGTTTGTTTCTGCTTCCGTTCGTCATGAATCAGTACAAGAGATTTGCCAGTGAAAAATCGTTCTATAGCACTTTTTTTGTATTGTTAGTAGTGAGTGCCCGCAGCAGAAAAGTCGTTCTCCCAATTTCTGCCTTATGTAGTAGGGAATGTGCATGTAGCAATGTGCGCACTGCCACCGCTGAGGTGCGAGACCCGAGCTCGAGCTGCTGCTGGGCTAGGACTGGTCATTAAGAGCTACTTGCGATCCCTCGAATGAGCTTCAATAAACCCCCTTTCACTTCGGATTAATGACTAGCGTGCACTTGGAAAGAGGGGAGGGTCGTATTTTTTGCATTTATTTATTTCTCTAATCCAATATATTACAGGCCAAGAATTGGCCCATGCAGGAGGGATCACATTCCAAGTGAAAATTACGAGTGACTAAAACAGTGAAATCAACACTGGCAAAGCACATATGAGGTTAGCAGCATATGTAAATACAGCTTAACAAAACTGGTGTTCCAGTGCCGCTACAGATTCATTAGCTTCAAAAATGTCGAGTGGAAAGGAACTCCACTCTTCAAAGGATTGCAGGAAAAAACTGGGCTTATGACTTTATGTTCTAGTGAAGATTGTTGTTAAACGACTGACGAGTTCATTAATCTGTAAGATATTATGGAGTTACTATATTATTTGACCAAATAAAATAATTTGCAGAAATGTAAGCGGAGTAAATTTAGGTTGATCTTCCAAAGACTGGACGTTATTTGTTTTCATTAGAGGGTGAGTCTCGAGCATTTCATTAAGATGAATCTAACCGCCTTTCTGTTAACACGTTATAGTCTAACGATATAATTTTACAGCAGGCGGATCCCACACAAAGAAAGCGTATTCGAGCTTGCTTACTACTCATCTATTAAATACAAGAAGCTTAGCACTTGCTGGTGCTTTCGCACTTTGCTTTTTCAGTACCATAATTTCCGAAGGGCGAGCGCACAAATGTAAAATATGTGGAACGACGAGCCAAAGTTATTGGTAATAGTTCCGCCAAGGTATAGGTATTCTCCGAATTCTGAAGTGGGTTTACTGTCCAGTTGTGATCGGAATAAAAAGATTGCGGCGAAAATCATCTCACGATGACTGTCGATGGACAATGCACTAGCATTGAATCAATATGGCGACGCACGATATTGCCACCATAGAAGCTAGTAATGTGTGAGCCATGTACTGCAGCATGACTCCAGCACTCGGCGCCATCTAGTGCCGCCGCAGCAAAGCATGGGCGTAGACTCCGAAATGCCCGGCAGGCCTGTGCGTGCGAACGCAGGTAGCAACCGAGTTCCTCTCTCTCACGCTTAATCCTGGACACGCTGCACCATCCCGTGACGCTGCCGAGAAGCCTTCGCGTGGCCTTCGAGACGAGAAGCGTGGCGCGACGGTGCCTGCTAACGCTGAGAATTGTTCCCTCGCTTGCGGTACACTTAGTGGCACGTACTCATTAACTCCATTTAGCGAAAGGTTCATTGAAGAGCGGCACATACACAGGGAATTCATGGCACAGCTCTCTAAAGCGTTGCTCGAGAGGCATTCTTTGAAGAGCGGCATATATCCGGTGAATTTGTGGAGCAGTCTGTTAACACGTCGAGTTGCTTTCCTTGAGGGACCCTTTGTAACATGGGTTCAATTCATCTCAGCAACGCAGAAATTTGAGCGATCTCTTTTATCGTTGGCACATTCTCAGTTGCGCAAACCTAGTTAGCCACCACGTTCATTAGCCAAATACGTTCATTGAAGAGCGGCACACGCCTACTGGCACATACCCATGGAGAAACCCAAGCTGGCATCGAGCAGATTCACTGAATACCAGTACAGACTGAGTGACACATATTCAGCGCTCCAAGCCGGCGTCAAATAGTTTCTTGGAACAGCAGTGCCAACCAGTCCCACATCTTACAGCGACCTACGTCGGCGTGAAAGGGATTCGTTGAAGAGCGGCACGTATGTACACGTTCCCTGTTTTCACATTCCGTTACGAAATAACTTGTTGGCTGGTCAAGTTTGCCCGTTTCCACTTCCGACTTGCTCTCCCACGTGAGCATCGAAAATAAAGATAAATTTGTTTGCCACTGAAGGTTAGTCAGAGCTCAGCAGCGCTCCACAGTGATAGTGTTGTTTGACTGACTGTTAGCAGCGGAGTTTTGCAAAAAGAGAGTAAAAAGAGGAAAGGTGAGGTAGTTAAGCATTAGGAATTTTCAGATTTGCTACATGGCGCGTGTGATGAGGGGAAAATTGGGATTAGACAAATAGGAGAAAGAGCGAGAAGGAAACGCACAAAAATCATCAGAAAGTACTATAGGCACAGCTGTGGGCTGGGCTTGTTGATACTCTTTCATAACATTTTAGCGCCAGCAGACATCGGCGAAAAGAAAACACCGAGGCCACTTAAACAGTCTACTCTCCGGAAAATTCCTACAATAATACACCAAGCGTGACCGTACCACTCGTACTCAAAACTTGATACTGCTCCCTTTAAAAAATACCGCCTCTTTATCACGCTAATCGACAGACGTAGTGCTAACACACCTTTCCCCACTCGAACTGATAGACTGCGCCTTAATCATGTCAAGCATGTAATTATCTTTGCGTCTTGCAAAAATCACGCATCGTTTAATGACAGTCTCGCTTTTGTCCTTGTCTACTGATTGTAAAGTGTCGCTCATGTACTGCACGTATTCACAGAGCCCCATCGATAGTATTAATGCGCCAAAAGCACATTATTGCTCTCACGGTCTTCAAATGAAAACATGAGAAACGTCTGTGTTGGAGGATTATCTCTTCCGATAGATGGCTGTTGTCCAAATCCCTGAGCGCATCAGTAAATGATCATCACTGTACCTAATACCGCGGATGCTGGCACAGAATGTGACTGATAGTTTTCTCTGTACGGTGTCGGTCATTCGTATGCGGAAGACGTAAGAACTGGTAATCGCAACAACCAAGCGTAGTGTAGCAAATGGTCCCGTCTCCTTGCAGCAGTCTTGATAGTAACCGAACGCTTAAGATATGGTCGAGGGAATGAAATCGGGTATGAAGTGTGGTCCATTATAATCAAATAATGTGCTCTGCCGTGCATTTGTGCTAAATATATTTGCAGCGTCAGTGATTAAAAGAAGGCTTGTTAAATATTGGCGTTTTGAGTTGGTTGATCGAGCACCTTCATCAGTAAGTTCACTGCCGATAACACAATAACTTGGTAGCCACCGAAAAAATCACCTAGTGTCTCTTCTATGGATGCACGTGAACACCTAGCGCCATCTCGCTTTGGATGGCGAAGCTCAAGCACTAAAAATCATTCAAGATGGACACCTCCGCGTTCTACGGACCGGCACGTGATGATCCCCTACAAGTCTTTTAATTTTGCCATCTTACGTTTCTAATAGCAAATAAAATTGATTGTAAGTTGCTCATTTAGGCTTCTGACGTTGGCTGATACTATTTACTTTAGCTTAGCTGGAGTCTCGTGTTGAAAAGATAAATATATAAGCGAACACAAACGTGCACAACGCGCCTCAAGGCCGCAATGCCGCAATCCTAATAAAGATACGGAGGCTGCTCACGCAACTTATGCGTGTTTTGCGTCTTGTAGGCCGCCAAGATCACTCCCGCTCAAGAAGAAGAGTAGCGACGTCATAGGCTGAGCAATTTTTACTAAAAATTGCCGATGGAAATGTGTCGGATGGCGACTTCTCGGACGATGACCTGGATGAGACTGTAGAAAAAACAGTAAGTGTCCGTTTCTCGAAAATTCTGCAGCAATACCATTCATTGTGTAAGTTTGCCTTGTTTGTCTTGTAATCCGCCCTAACACAGCCTCAGGAGAGCGAACGACCAGCAACAGGTACTGCTGACGAAGACAGCGAGGACGAAGAGCCAGCTCAACCTAAAGGCAAAAAGAAAGACGATTGCACTGATTGCACATTCAGTCAACAAGAAGCGACTGCTCCGCTAGAGCCTCTTCAGTACTTTCTGAAGTATTTTACAGAAGAAATGTTCAGTGAGCTAGCTAAGTTCACTAACATTTATGCTTTGCAATAAGAGGGAGTTGAGTTGCAGACCAAAGCTGGTGAAATGAAGGTATTCTTCGGAATAATGATGCGAATGGCAGTTCTGAAGTACCCGAGAATACGTATGTATTGGCAAGAGGATACAAAGGTTGCCTAAATTGCTGACACGACGCCATGCAAGCGGTTTTTCAAACTCAGGGCCATGCTCCTGGTGACGGACGTTAACAATCCGGAAGACCCTACACTTGACAAATTTTGGCAAGTAAGACCAATAATCAGTGCAATACAAATCCAATGTCTCAAGCTTGTCCCGTTGGCAGTTCAAAGCATCGATGAGCAAATGATTCCGTTTACGGGAAGGGTTGTTGCGAAGCAATTTGCGAAAGGGAAGCCCATTCCGGAAGGGATTAAAGTCTTTGTTCGGTGTAGTGCTGAAGGCTTGGCCCACGACCTGGAAATTTACCAAGAGAAAGGCACGGGTGTGAGAACCATTCCGACCTCAGCCTAGGGGATCTGTTGTGATGCGGCTTGTAGAGCATTCTCCACATGCGTACAACGTAAGGGTTTACATGGATAACATGGATAAGATAAGAGATAACATGGATAAGAAGTGAACAGTCCGTGTAATCTCACACTTCGTGACATTTGCCATTTGCAATGGCTGGATAGAGTACATTCGTGACGCAAATCAAGAAAGCATCTCCAAGAAGGACATCAAAGATGTGATGGCCTTACAAACAGATGTAGCCCACAGGCTCATCGCAATCAACAAAAGCGAGCGGCCCAAGAGCAGCGCTGTGAGGCAAGTAATTCTCAAAAGGCATATAACTCTAAACCAATGCCCACAAACTCCACTAGATATGATGGCATCAACCACTGGCGAAGGCACGTCGCTACTAACTTCGCTCAACGATGCACGCACCACGGATACACTTCGAGGTGCCGTGTTTGCTGCCGCAAGTGAGAATTCTTTCTTTGCTTGTCTGCTGCAAACGACTGATTTGGCGAATTTCATACCAAAATCTGAAATCCTGTGTCGTAGCGCTCAACTGTTTCCAAAAAAATGTTTTATTTGCACAAGCAAATTACCCGAAACAAGCAATTTCTTACCTACAGCCTTACTTCTAGCCAAAGATTGAAACATTGTCATTGATGCGCGATGTGCACAATTGTTCACGTAACAAAAGTTTTTTGTCTAAACAAAAAACAACTGTAGGAACCTTTTTTTTTCTTTGCTGGGTGTTCAATAAAGTTCTTTTTGAAGAGAATTATGATTTTCTTGGCAGTCTTTCTTAATTCGCACCTGAAGGGGTTAAATACAGGGACACATCTTTTAACCTAATGCGAAATCGCAGAGAGACTGCTGCACGCGCGCTCTGCTGCGAGAGAAAAACGACGTCACTATCAGTGTAGCCACACGTTTGCTGCAAGATAATTATGCCGTCAGGATCTTGTCTTAACCCGTCCCTTCTGTGTCCTTTCCCTGCAACAATACATAGATAAATGTATATGTCTTAAATTGGTAAGCAATTCTATGTCTACCCAACGAGAAATTTGTCCATCCGTCACGTAAGACGAATGCAATGGCACATACCCCCGCAGTAGGGTTTCTGTGGTCGGACCACAAGTGCTTCGCCTAGGCATACAGTTTCGCTGTAAAAAGAATGAACGCGCTTCTGCTAGAAACCAAGAAGATCATAAGGCGCACTCGCAAATGAAAGTTTATTGAACATGCCGAGTAAATGCTGGTTGACAAGCAATAAATTCAAGTTACACAAAAAGGAGAAGCAAGAGCTGATGTGTGTCCGTACAGATCCCAACAGGAAACGCATCCATCTCTGAAAGTGTAACAGGGTCCATGCTCACACAAGGTTCTCCCAGTGTCATTTTCATTTTCATTTTATTTCCTTAAAGAACCCGTAGTAGGGGTCTTAGATAAGGGGTGGGAATACAACATATAGAAACAATTGTTATATTGCATTAAATTCTGTAGATAAAAAGTTGTTACATATTGAACAAATTGTGAAGAGCAGGTGATGGCCGCGATTTGATGAGGAAGGCCATTTCAGTCTTTAGGTGCTCGGTAGAAAAATGAGGCTGAAAATGTATTTGTGCGTGAATGTGGTTGTGCTACCTGCTGGGGATGGCCAATGCGTCGTGACGTCGTGACGTCGTGCGTCGTCGTCGTTGGAGGAACAATGACTGGTGGTCGACTAAGCGTCGAATGGTAAAACCTGTGGAGGAGGGAAAGCGTGGCAATGCGGCGACGAAGGGATAGAAGCGATAAGGAAGATTCCTTTTTTAAAGATGATATGCTGACGTTGTAAGAGTATGTGGAATGAATATAACTGGTGGCGCGATTTTTAACTGCCTCGAGGGCATTGGCGAGATATGCTTGATGTATATCCCAGATGGCAGATGCGTATTCGAGTTTCGTTCTTACCAATGATCTATAGGCTAACAGTTTTACATGCAATGGAGCGAGGCGAAGGTGACGTTTTAGAAATCCCAATGTTTTGTTAGCCGAGGAAATAACATTAGTAACATGCGCATTCCAGCTTAGATCATTAGTCAAGGTGATACCTAGGTATTTGTAGGATTCCACTTATTCCACCGTGACGTCACTAATCCGATAAGAAAAGTGAAGAGGATGATGACGACGGGTAAATGAGACAAGTTTGCATTTATTAGAGTTGAGTATCATCAGCCAATCATCCAACCATTCTTGTACGCGGTTAAAGTCAGATTGAAGAGTTATTTGGTCAGTGATGGTATTTACTGCGCGGTAAATAACGCAGTCATCGGCAAACATACGGATATGGGAGGACACATGCAAGGGTAAGTCGTTAATGTAAATTAATAAAAGAAGGGGGCCAAGGATGGACCCCTATGGTACGCCTGATATGACGAGCGTAATGTTTGAAGCGTGGTTATTAAATGAGACATACTGTGAGCGGTTAGTTAAAAATTGCTCAAGCCATTTCAGGATATCAGGATGCAAATTCCAACGAGAAAGTTTTAGTAATAGGCGTTGATGGGCTATTTTGTCAAACGCTTTCGCGTAATCCGAAAATATGGCGTCTGTTTGTATGTTACGGTCAAGATTACCATGAACGTCATGAAGAAATAGTGCAAGCTGGGTCTCGCAAGAACGGCCCCTGCGGTCACCTGTGCTGTGAAGGATGAAAGAAGTTGATAGCGTATAGAAAGTTCATAATATGAAAGTAGATTACATGCTTCATGATCTTGCAGGGAACGCTTGTGAATGAGATGGGGCGGTAATTTAGGGGAGAATTTTTGTTGCCCGATTTGTAGACTGGAGTAACCTTCCCCATCTTCCACTCGTCTGGCATGGTGCCTGTGGAAAGCGACTGTGAAAATAATAAATAGAGAAACTCTGCAGAAAACTGTTTCGTGTTTTTTAGTAGTTTAGAGTTAATGTCATCGATGCCAGATGATGAAGACATCTTAATATTTTCTATCACAGATAAGAGCCCGCGTACTGTGAATGTGATGGTTGACATGTTGCATTGCATATTTGTTGTTGGCGGTGGAGGAAGTTTGTCCATTTCATTAATGAAGACTGAAGAAAATTCGTTGTTCAACATATTAGCGCAGGTTAAATCTGTCACCGATTCATCCAGCTCGTTAGTAAGATTATTGATACGTGCTTCATTGGGGGTTTATCACCTGCCAGAATTTTCTTGGATTATTAAGCAAAATGTTTGGCAGGTCATAGTGAAAAAAGACTTGCTTGGCATCGCGAATTCCGATTAAGTACGCAGCTTCAGCAGCGTAATATTTCTCCCACGCTACTGAGCTTGCCTTAACTTTAGCGTGGCTATAAAGGCGCTTCTTTATTTTCTAGTCGTTTTAAGAATCTCGTAAACCATGGTTATTGTCGATTGGATCGAATGGTTATCCTGGGAATAAATTGGTTCTTTAGTTCACATAGTTTGTTTTTAAACAACAGCCAGTTATCATAAATCGAATAGTTGTTAAATACATATGCAAAGGTAGAAAAGAATGCGTTTAATTCAGTATTTATGGCCTCATAGTTACCTTTGTCGCATGAACAAATTGTCTTCTCGTGCATGTCGCGGGGTGGGGGAGCGAAAGTGAAGGCAGCATGAATAACTTTGTGATCACTAATCTCACGAAGATATGTAAGGGATGTTAAGCTTTCACGATGACTGGTTAGCATAAGATCTAAAATATTGGCAGATGCCCCCGACACATGGGTTGGCTCCAGTACTAGCTGTGTTAAATTGTTATTTAAACACATTTCTGTAAAGTGCTCGCTTCAGTTTGATTTGTTAGTAAAGCAATGCCGTTGTGCCCGTTAATGTCGTGAAAATTAAAGCATCCAAAAAGGAGAATAATAGCATAGGGATGCTTTGAAGTAATTTTATTTAATATGTTATGTAAGAGATTAGAAAAGTCAGGTTGATGGTGAGGGGGTCGATAACAAACGCCTAGCAGTACTGTTTCTGGGGAACATTGACATTTTAACCACAGTGTTTCCAAATGGCTGTCAATGTTAATTCGTGTGCACGGCAATTGTTGGTTCACGGCAATCAGAACACCTCCGCCACGTGCGTCTCTCCGGTCGCATCGATAAACGTCGAAGTTGGGAAGATCGGCTAGGACTTCTGCGTCACTGATTTCTTTTGTAAGCCACATTTCTGTTAGTATCAGTAAGTTACTGGCGGATGATGTCATAAGATTTGATACGTGTTCACGCTTTGGCATAAAGCTGGGTGTATTCGTGAAAATTACTGAAAAAGACAGATTATAACGTGAGAGGGGAGGGCGAGTTCTTATATTCCTGGGATAATGCGATTGCTATGCTGTTTCTTTGACGGTATGTGGTGTCTCGTCAAATATGTAGCGTTTAGTACCTATGTGCAATGTTTTTAACGCAATGAAAAGTGAGCAGATTTTGCTTTCGCAAAAGCAACAAGGTGCCGGCGGGCGTTCTGCACAGCCTTAGAAAAATCTTCGTCGACACTGTGTTCAGTGCCTTTGAACTTACGGCAATTTGTACGTAAGTACGTAAATTTAACAATTATAAGGCGACCGCGCCCAGCGGTATGCCTCCCGAGACGATGGGCTCGTTCAATTCCTTTTGTATCTACGTTAATGTTAAGGTGCTGAGAGCACAGCTGGGTTACGGCTTCTTCAGACTGGGCGAATGGTTCCGAGGGATTAGTATCAGGAACACCATAAAAGACTAGGTTATTTCTACGTGATTGGTTTTCAGCGTCATCCATACGCCGTTCCAAGCAAGTGGACAGGTCAGTAATTTTAGCAGTTTCTGCTTTTACGGCTTCAATTTCATTTCGCAACTGGATGATGCTTTGGCAAAGTTTTTCGACTACTGTCACTCGGGAAGTCAAATCGGACACCATCTTATTCGTTGCCAGTAGTTGGTTTTTAATGTCTTTCATTTCTGTGATTATTTATTTCTTACATCTAAAGCTTCCATGACTTCTCTAGGCAGCCGATCTGCACAGAATGCTAGCTTCTTCCGCTACTATGCATCCTCGATATCGTAGCTGGCACTGTAAAGGAAGAAGCTCGCATCCTGACGTAATAATTCTGCGGAAACCCGCAAGGTAGAGAGAAATAATTAATGAAGGGAAAATGAGACATTCACCGAAACGTAGGTAAGTACTACTAAGGTAACCCATACGGGTTCTTTTAAAGAAACGCTTCGCAGTTGAAGAAAATTTGTCCTGGTCCGGCACTCGAATCCGAGACCACTCCCTTTCCAGGCCAGCGACGCTACCATCTGAGCTAATCAGGCAGCTAATTGATGGCAGGGCGAAGTCGAATTTATCAACAACTCAGAAGCAAAGGCAAGAGTTTGACGTAATAATTCTGCGGAAACCCGCAAGGTGGAGAGAAGTAATTATTAAAGGGAAAATACCTAAACGTAGCTAAGTTCTTAACGGGTTCTTCGAAGGAAGGGCTTCGCAGTCGAAAAAAAAATTCGGCCTGTGAAGCTTTTCTTCAACTGCAAAGCTTTTCGTTCGAGAAACCCGTATGGGTTTCTTTGTAACACTTAACTACGTTTGGGTGCATGTCTCATTTTTCCTTTATTAAGGTAGCATTTTGTGCAGATCGGCTGCCTAGAGAAATTATGAAAGCTGTAGATTTACAAACGCTGGGAGAATCTTGTCAGTATGGCTTCCGTTAGAAATGTATGCATTTCCCGTCCAGAAACACACATTAATTTTTGCTTCTCCTCTTTGTGTATGTTTGGCTTATTGCTTGTCAGCCAGCATTTACTGGGCGTGTACATTAAACTTTCGGTTGTTAGATCATCTCGGCTTTGTTGTTCGTCCTATGTCTTCTCTGGTGCTGTTTGCAGCCAGGCTATTCTTTATTTCTTTTTGGACTGTAACACGTCACTTTAATGGCCCTTATGATTGCTTCTGTGTACCTTATATAAACATTTATTTTGGCAATGTTGCAAGAGCGTACAGTGTGAAGCAGTAAGAACACGGCACGCTAACTCCTAATTAAAAGGTTTATTGTGAGAATGCAGTGATGTATAAAGGATACGAGCAAGTAGTACAGCAAGAAAGCCTGATAAAAGCCAGTGCCTGATGAAACCGAACAATGAAAAACAGGAAAGAGAAAAAATACAAATAAATACGCATGTCCAGGGAAAAAAGCCTTGTGATCACCAACTGTGCGTGCGACTACCTTCCAAGAAACAAGTTTTTTTTCCAATGGCATGGAACTGGATGATTGTGCTTACATAAGCAAGCTGTCAGTCTGTCTATATGAAAAAGAATGCTGGCATGCATGATTCGCGATTGTGGTGATTTGTTTTTTTGTTCGCTTGGAGTTCTTATCGGTGTTTTCTTTCTGTTACATTTTTGTTTATGTTTGGTTGCATGAAACACCAAATTTTGCCTGCCCTTCTGGCTCTCTTTTTTTTCTGGTAAACTGTACACATTGCCTCATTTTCACAATAATCCCTAGTTGGGGTATAGCCCTCATCCCCCTCTAGTGTCATCCTGTTGATGCTACTTTATGCTATGTGCCCTTGCAACATTTATGTGTGTGTGTATGTGTGTGAGTGCCGCAAATTTGGATGTAAAATCAGGGCCTTGGGCGGGGGCATTGTTCTGCTCCTATGCAGCCTCATAGATTCATTAATTACAGTGCTACAAAAATACAATAAACAAGAATGAAGTGAATGTACAAAGTGTTAGATCTTGTCCGTGGTCTATTTTTCTCGCTCTAGTTAATAATAAATCCATGCCAACTCATCCAGTTTTCATTTCTTATCTTGGGCTGATGAGCCCACTTGTGTCCCGGAATATCTGCATGGCTATCTATCGTGTAATTTATTTTCTTGGCCATGTGCTTGCAATTCACATGTCAATCTCCCAATTTTCCTGACAACCTTGAGTGATGTGTAGGCCCCAAGAGATTCTGGAGAATGCATGCAGGCATGCAGTATGTTGTAATCGGGATATTGTTATATGGGTTGACACACTAATAAATATGATCACAAACTTATTAGAAACTGTTATTAGAAGCATGTAAAGCATGGATGTTTCCGCACGCTTGATTAGCTGTGGACGTGCAAGAACCGTTTATACTTAAAAGATTCACAGAAAGGGATGCAAGTGGCTGACTTCACTGCACACTTTTGATTTACTTTAACGTCACGTCTTTTGCCATTTCGCCTACACAAGAACAGGCTGTTTGCCTGCTTTTCGCATTGTTGCACGAGTTTTACCTGACGGGGAAGGATGCTGTGCTACTATAGCAAGCCAATAATTTACTAACTGTAGAGTTAACTACCGTTCAAAGCAAATGTTAATACAAATGCAGTAAGGATACGAAGTCCGCAACATATTCAAGGTTTATAGATTTCTTGCAGGAAAAAAATTCTCCAGGGAAGAGATAACGTGCATGAAATATTCGAAAACCAATCCACGACCCTGCTTATTCAAGCCTTGGAGTTAATGCTGTCCCAAAAAATTTAGTACGATAGCCTGTACGCTTGCCACGTCAAATTTAATAAATGAGGTAAGATAACCTTCCAAGATGCATCAGGAAAGTCCCACTTGGAAACCGACAAGGAAATGCAACTTAACAATACCGCGTTCAGCCCAACGTTGAAACTTCGGGTACTTTGCTGTCTTGTCATTTGCCCTTGCCGAGGTTGAAATTATTTAAGGTGCTCCGTAGGCGGCCATTTTTGTATGCTACTCAAAAAAGAAAATAGTGACGATACCAAAAGGCCATGTCCTCTCATGGGGATCGAACCCCCAACTCTCAAAGGCGTAGGAAGAAACCGTGAAAATGCACTTAATTTGCTAGGTGCGTATCAACGAACGCATAGAAATTGGAGAATGGAATCTGCGGTAAAAGTTTTTTATTCTCCCTTCGCGTACGTACCGAATTCCGCAACCCGCATCTCCGCACATTGCACTTGTTCAGCGAAACACCATTTTACAAAACAAGCCGGTGAAATAGCTCTCCCCGCAACTTCGACGGAAAATCGCAGCGATCGCTGCGACGGTGCGAGCAACCGGTTGGTCGCAGCCGAAAATGGGGGGGGTCGGCACTGCGACTGCAATTTTCCCTGCAAACGACGGAAATCGCATTTCCGGTGCGACGAAAATCGCATCATATGAAAGAGGCTAAAGTCCGCCTCCATGTATAGCGTCTGCGGCCAGCGTTTCCCGGTAAACATTACGGTTAAATACGCTCCAGTTGCCTGGAAACATGAGAAGCCGGCAGAGTTCTTTGAATGTTATCGCGTTCCACTCTTAAGAGGAAGGTTTAGCTCGGACGCAACTCCGGCACGGCCTATTCAAATACATGTAACCAAAAAAAACGCTTTTATTAAATAACAACTGAACCGATATTAATGAAACTTGTTGCATTTGAGAGAAAAAGTTAAATGCTATTGACTTGTGGAAGCGGAATTTCATCTAGAGCCTGAATTCTGTTGAAATAATTCTCAAAGTTCGGAAGTTAAACACGATAGAAGCACAAATTTTACAAATTAATAGCTCTCTGTCAAAACCCGACATCGCAGTTCTGTAAACGGTATCGATTGCATCATTCAGAGCGTAGAAATTTGATATGTCAATTTATATATGACAGGAATTTGTTACGTTGTGTAGAAGGGTTCAGCAAAAGCTGTATTTACACATTACTTGATTTTTTGAGATTCATGTGTAACATGTCATACTTGTCCGCTTTAGATATACTATGAGATGCAATTAACAGAATTATGATATTTTTCATTGCTGCCTTATGGAGTTGTACACTTGATAGATTCGTTTTCCGAAAACTTGCAATTTTTGACGATCTTTAGTAAAAAATTGACGAATAAAGTCAAAACTTTGAAACCAACAGTCACTAGATTTCAAGTTTTTCTTTTAAATGCAACAAACCTAGTCAAGTTTGGTGCAGTGATTGCCGATTCTCCTTTTACATGTATTTAGATAGGGGCACCTGAGCTAAAGCTTCCTCTTAAAGGTGAAGCTTAAGCGTCCCCCATTTTTAAATAAAAACTTACAGTGATAAAAACATACTGGCCGTAAAAAAAAAACACACATCTCATGCTATCACTCACAACTGATGTTTAATGCACGTATGAAAAAATACATATAAGGAAAATGGACGCATGGCGCATGTCAATACGAGGCGCTAAAAACAGCATACATCTAAGGCATGTGTGAACATCGATTATCGAAATTGAATTCTTTATCATGTAGTAATAAGGATGGTTGGCTTGCACACAGTGCGGCGTTCTTGGTGATATGACAGGCTTCAGAGTTTTCTCGTGTGTTAGGGTGACGGAACAGAATGACGGCTTTCCGAAGATGCATTTACAAGGACACAATTTACAACGTAAGGCAAAATTGATGGCGCGCCGTTTAAGGAATTTTTGTGCTTTCTGAGGCGTAAGTTGGCACATCTGACTATTTGGCCAATGTACATACGACCAGAGCTTAGGCGAATCTTGTGGGCTTCTCTTGAGACCCAATCGACAAAACGATTAACATGTTTCTGGCTACATTTTCTGTCACTGAACGACGTGGTTTATGCCCTCCACTGCACAATAGATCAAGTGCGACTAAGCCTGTGTGGTGTAGAAAATGCCACCCGAACACGACAACGCTTTGCCATATTTTTGAGGCCGTGTGAAATTTTATGTACGTAGCGAATACCTGCCAATTTTTCGTTTCCTTCATTTTGAACAGAAGGACGAGGCCCGCATTTTCCTTGCTTTGCATGCGCAGATCAGGTACATAGCGTATCCTGCTGCCTTAAGTCGTCCCACCTGCATTCGAAAGCTCGTGCTCAGCTTGTACACGCAAGTTTTTTACAAGGCCACGCACAAGCACGACAAAACAATCGCGCATTTTACATTTTTGCGGCTAAGTTTTATACCTCTACAGTCCAAGCTGATGAGCAAAACGAGAACAAGGTGAAAGCGGGAGCCAACGTTTCGACAAGTGGACTTGTCTTCTTCAAGGCGACATATGCTTTCCTCAGAAGAGTACGCATTTGGGCTGGTTGGTCCATGATTACGAGCAGTAAACAGCGCTAAGCAACAGGACCAGGAGAGGGACACAGGCCACAGCGCCGACTTACAACCAAGAGACTAACAAGGACATAGTATATAAAGGTGGGGTTCTTCTAATGGGGAGAGAGCGTAAAAAAATTAAATTATGGGGTTTAACGCCGTAGTAGAGGACTCCGGAAATTTCGACCACCTGGGGTTCTTTAACGTGCACCTAAATCTAAGTACACGGGTGTTTTCGCATTTCGCCCCCATCGAAATGCGGCCACCGTGGCCAGGATTCGATCCCGCGACCTCGTGCTCAGCAGCCCAACACCATAGCCACTGAGCACGGCGGGTGGGTAAGGCGCGTGGGTGCGGCAACAAGGGAAGGTGTGATAGTGGTCGTGGTGTCGAATTGAAAATAAAGGAGTGCTGTGCACAAGGCCAGGGACACGACCGTCGGTCAATCACGTGTCGACGCCCGTGTGGTAGCCGGCGTGTCAACGTTGTGCACACCAGCCCTTATTACCTCTTTCACTGGTGGTCGTAGGCTGTCGTGTCTCTGAAAAAGATAAAACAAGGAGCAGCAGAAACCGGTGCTCGTAAAAAAAAGAAAATACGGAAATGGTATAACTAAATAAATAAAGGGGAAAAGTGAAAAGAAGAAAAAGAAAGAAAAAGAAGAAGAAAGAGAAACACGCTAAAAAACGAAATTAACTGTTGTTGCCCATTGCTTGAAATTTAGCGTAGCGAATAGATTCTACAGCTCTCTTTGAAACGTTTATGCCTACTGTTTGCAATGCCCTGAACCGTAAGATGTAGAGCTTAAGTTCATCAAAGTTAAGATCTGGTTGGTTCAAATCCTAGCTGACGGCTTTGGGAAGCATTTTAGCTGTGTCCGTGCGATGTCTGTTTAATCTGACGTTCATTGATGTGTCCTGTTTCACCGATATATTGTTTCTTACAGAAGGAACATTCAAGCATATAAATCACATGCCAACTTGTACAAGTGAAAACGACCCGAAGTCGAGGTAAAGCAGGCGTTAAGCACTTTCCCTAGGTGGGCCGATCCCGAAGATAGTGAAATGCCGGGCCGACCCGCGGCGAAGGTGAAGCAGCCGTTAAGACCTCCCCATACGTGCGCCGATCCCGAAGACAGTGCTATATCGGGCCGACCCACGGTGAAGGTGAAGCAGGCGTTAAGCACTTCCGATACGTGGGCCGATCCCGAACGTAGTGCAATTGCGGCCTCACCCGCGGCGGAGGTGAAGCAGGCGTTAAGCAATCTTCTTACGTGGGCCGAACTCGAAGCTAGCGCAATACCAGGCCGACCCGCGGCGGAGGTGAAGCAGGCGTTAAGCACTCTCCATACGTGGACCGGTCCCGACGATAGTGCAATGCCGGTCCGACACGCGGCGGAAGTGAAGCAGGCGTTAAGCACTTCCGATACGTGGACCAATCCCGAAGGTAGTGCACTTCCAGCCAGACCCGTGGCGGAGAAGAAGCGGGCGTTAAACACTCTCCATACGTTGGCCGGTCCCTAAGATAGTACAATGCCTGTCCGACACGTGGCGGAAGGGAAGCAGGCGTTAAGCACTCCCGATACGTGGGCCAGTCCCGAACATAGTGCAATGCCGGCAAGGCCAACAGTGGAGGTGAAACAGGTGTTAAGCACTCCCGATACGTGGGCCGGTCCCGAAGTTAGTGAAATTCCGGGCCGACCCGCATCGGAAGTGAAACAGGCGTTAAGCACTCTACAGACGTGCGCCGGTCCCTTAGAATGTGCAATGCCGGTTCAACACGCGGCGGACGTGAAACAGGCGTTAAGCACTCTCCATACGTGGACCGACCCCAAGATAGTGCCATTCCGGCCAGACCCGCGGTGGAGGTGAAGCAGGCGTTAAGCACTATTCATACGTATGCCGATGCCGAAGCTAGTGCAATACCGGCCTGACCCGCGGCAGAGGTGAAGCAGGCGGTAAGCACTCCCCATATGTGGGGCGATACCGAAGATAGTGCAATGACGGGCCGGCCCACGGTGGAGGTGAAGCAGGCTCTAAGCACTCTCCATAGGTGGGCCGATCCCGAAGATAGTGAAATGCCGGGCCGACCCGTAGCGGAGGTCAAGCAGGCGTTAAAACACACCCCATGCGTGAGCCGATCTCGAAGATAGTGCAATGACTGGCCAACCGTCGGTGGAGGTGGTGGTTGGGATGAAAACTTTAATTCGTCAACAGGAAATGTTTTATGAGATTACATATGGGAAGTGATGATGGCTTCGTGAGGTGGCCGTCAGACCGAGCTTTACGGCGAATTCGAAAGCCCAGGTCCGGCCCGCAGGTGAACGGCAGGTTCCGAGTTGGTCATCACCGCCTCCCACTGCTCTCAGTGGTATAGCTGCCATTCGGCTCTAGGTTTGAGCTCAGGGCATTCGTGCAAGGCGTGGGCTAAATAGGCTTTGTCGGCGTCGCATAGCGTACATTCGGGGGAGTGTACCTCTGGGTAGACTATGGATAGGTTGTACGGGTTGAGGGGAAGGTCTGTCTTTCGAGTTGCTTCCACGTCGCCTGCTGGTTTTTGGTTAAGGATTTGTCAGGGGGTTTGTATTGGAGTCTTTCTTTTTTATAGTATTGCGTAATTTACTGATAGTTTATCATGCGCACTTTTGCTCCTCGCAGGATCAGTTGGTTCACTGCCTGATTGACGAGTCCTTGGGCGAAATTGTGAGCCGCTTCGTTCCCGGCAGTAGACCAGTGCGCAAGGATCCAGGTGATCTTGATCTGGCGGGGCGTGCAATCTGCTTTCTTTAGGATTTGTAGCGCCAGTTCGTGCATTCTACCTTTGGCAAGTTTACGCAGTGCCATCTAGGAGTCGCAGAAAATTATTTTGACTGTGGTATTTGTTATAGCTATTGATATTGCAGGTTGTTCGGATTCTTCCGCGTGCCTTCCAAAAATGGTGACCGCGGACTTTGGTTTGAGGCCGTTTCCTACCACCCATGCGGGGAAAGCATCACGTTCTCCGAGTTCGGCTACGTTCACGTAGACCGCCTCCTCGTTGTTTGCGGAATAGTTCCTGGAGCGCTTTGGACCAAGCCTGTCTCCGTTTGCTGTGATACTCCGGGTGCATGTTTTTGGGATTGGGTCAACCCTGAAGCGACTGAAGATGCCTCTGGGTATGGGTTCGACGTTTGTTTGAGGGCTCTCATACGGGATGTTTAATTTCCTTAGGACGGGCTTCGCACAGGTGTCTTGGTTAATCTTTCGTATTGGGCGGTTCTGTGTGCTTCAACTAGCGTGTTGTGGATGCCTATTTTCAGGAGTCTCTCAATGGATGTGAATCTCGGCAGTTGGAGCGTCCCCTTGTAGGTTTGTCTTATAAGGGAGTTTAAATTTTCTTTCTCTGCTTTATACAGGATGAGATATTGGAGGGAGTACACGAAATGGCTGAGCGCGAAAGCCTGGATTAGACGCCTAAGATCCGCTTCCTTCATCCCAAAGGGTTTGTTGGTGATGCGTTGGATCAAACGGTTGGTTTGATTCATGCAGCTGTAAGTTGGTTGATAGTCACTGCGTTTTTGCCGTTGCTTTGTAGGTGTATACCTAGTATCCGGATCGTTTGGACATCGGGCACTGGGGTGTCGTCCACGTATATTTCCATCACGACTGAGGTTCTTGTATGGCCGCGTGGATTGTATCTCACGAAGAGAAGTTCAAATTTTTACGAGGACTACGATAATGTTATCTTTCTGGGATGTTCTAAAACTACATCTGCTCCCGTTTGCAGTAGGTGCTCAACCTTTCCGTCGTTCCCCTTTGTTACCCAGAGTGTAATTGTCGTCTGCGTATAGGGTGTGTGATAGGTTTGATATTCCTTCGAGCAGCTGTGCCATCGGTATGAGCGTCACATTGAAGCAGGCGTTAAGCACTCCCCAATGCCGGACGGACCCGCGGCGGAGGTGAAGCAGGCGTTAAGCACTCCCCATGCGTGGGCCGATAACGAAGATAGCGTAAAGCCGGTCCGACACGCGGCGGAGGTGAAGCAGGCTTTAAGCCTTCCCCATACGTGGGCCGATCCCGAAGATGGTGCAATGCCCGGCCGACGCATGGCGGAGATGAAGCAGGCGTTAAGCACTCCACATATGTGGGCCGATCCCGAAGATAGTGCAACACCGGCCAGACCCGCGGCGGAGGTGAAAGAGGCGTTCATGATTCTCCATATGTGGGCCGGACCCGAATATAATGCAATGCCGGGCCAACCCGCGGCGGAGGTAAAGAGGCGTTAAGCACTCTGCATAAGTGGACTGGTGCCGAAGATGGTGCAATGCCGGTCCGACACGCGGCGGAAGTGAAGCAGGCGTTAAGCACTCCCGATACAGGGGCCAGTCCCGAAGATAGTGGAATGCCCGCAAAACCCGCAGCGGAGGTGAAACAAGCGTTAAGCACTCCCCTTATGGTGGCTGATCCCGAAGATTGTGCAAATCCGGCTAGACACGAGGCAGAGGCAAAGCAAGCGTTAAAAGGAAGCTGAAGAGTATTCCAGAAAAAAAATGAGTAAAGAGCTGTACGTAATGGTTTTCAACCCTCCGAATTCGAATATCGCATCGAAATTGAACGAAAGATAGCGTAAACAGATTGTATTTCCACGAAAAGTGCAGCAGCAGACTCGGAGCAGCTCGCGCGCCTCGTTTCCGCCTGTGATTGGTCGGGTGCCTCGTGACGTCAACAATGGCGTTCGTCTGGACCGACCGCTGCCCCCCCACATGAAGCACGGTGCAAGGTGGTTTGGCGCTGTGGTTTGATGAGACGGTAATGGTAAATTTCGAGAGCTTGCGTTTCTCTGAGGAGTTCGGCGTTGCTACCTACATGTACGTAGCCGGCCTCTCCAAGAAGCAAAGGTGCCGTTAACAAGCAGTGCTTTCGACGCGAACGAAAGCGAACTGTTAGCATCTCCTCGTGTTGGAAATGCTTTTGGTGAGTGTTTTTGGCAAAGCTGTATTCAGCGATCCATTGAGTTCATTTCCGGGCAAACAACTATACAGTTATGTTCCCGCATGCCTCCTCGTGGAACGTAAGCAAGGGATGCGATCGTCGGCTTTTGTGCGCTGCCCCAAAGCTTTTGGCAATATACACAGACGGTTTACATGCGGGAAAAGCTTTCTGGCTCTTGTAGCACGTGTAGTGACCTTCATCAGCGCGTGATCCACACGCTGCTCGTAACCGGAGCCGTAAAGGCGGCGAATTCCGTCGGCTGAGACAGCCGCAGACGAGGGGGAGCGCAGCGTCCTGGCGTGCGCCGGCTTTCAAACACATGCAAACTTTACACTTGCAGTGCGTTATATGATAGCTGCATGTAGGGTGTTTAAAAACACACGAGCGAATAGAAAATTAACGGCAGTTTGCGACGAAACCTGCATCAAGGATGGGAGATAAACATGTACCTTCCGTTCAGCATGCTAACACGAGGGAGCTAGCAGCAAATAAAAATCTATGTTTGGACGAGTTCGTGTATTCATAAGGTATTCCAAGACCAGTTACGATCCGTCCGCCAGCACCCGTCCCGCCTTGGTGCGTTCGTTGCCCCGACCTTCTCGCGCTGCGTTTAGAAACCTTGCTAGCAGCAAGTCGTACTCTGGTAGTAATCGTCGTCACGGAAGTGGTTAGAGCACAGCACTGTTCTTCTTGAGCGCTTGAAATTCTTTCGATTCCCAGCAGCCTCCAACTTCGCTGCCAGCTTCTTGTCTTGCGGGAAGCAATGGAACATCGTTGCGGCCGCTGGTGTTCGTGCAACCGTAGGCAGCACAGAACGCCGGCATGACCGGCCCACCACTTCAATTGATGCTGCGCACGTCAAGTAAAACTCTACATACACACAAACAAAAGAATGCAGGGTCGAGCAAGAGAGGGAGAGTTCTACCTTCCTACACTCGTAGCATGAAGTGCTCCAACCTGGCGTAACCAGCTTACTTGGTAGAGAAACTCCTCTTCAGCTGCCGTCATCGTCGCTTCTCCTTTTCCATCAGAGATGGGACGCCATTGACGTTTGCACTTGGAGAGTAGACTTTATGTACACAAAATGTACATCGACAGCTATTTACAGTGAGTCTGACGTATCAACTCGACATAGCCGATAGTGCATAACACCGGTCATACGTCAAGACCCTTCGGTTACACTGGAACCGGCGCCTTGACTCGGCAGAGCCGACCTTGCAGAGCACCTTTCCGGTGCCCAGAGCCTCCGTGAGAGGTCAGGAGCCAGGTTTTAACCATTCAGTTGCTCCTCCAGAATCTCGAACACGGGTCGAGCGAAGCAGATTATAACGGCACGCATGCAGAAGCAAGCGCGGTCAGGCGCGGTCGCGGAGACTGCGAAGGAAAGAAACAGAAGTGTTGACGTCACTACGCCGCCGTTTTCGGTCTCCGCTCGCATCGTCCGCGTCAGCAGCAGCTCGCGGCGCTCGACGGGGGGCGGACCGTCAATGAAATTTTAACAGGTGATTAGGTCACTCATAAGGGAAAAATCCCGCCCAAAATCTTATCGACACGGTTTATAAGGTTCCCGCATCCATATATGAGCGTCTTACTGAATTCGACAGACTCTTCAGCTTCCCGTTAAGCGCTCCCATACGTGGACCGATCCCGAAGATAGTGCAATGCCAGTCTGACGCGGCAGAAGTGAAGCAGGCGTTAAGCAATCTCCATACGTGGACCGGTCCCGACGATAGTGCAATGCCGGTCCGACACGTGGCTGAAGTGAAGCAGGCGTTAAGCACTCCCTATACAGGGACCAATCCCGAAGGTAGTGCACTTCGAGCCAGACCCGTGGCGGAGAAGAAGCGGGCGTTAAACACTCTCCATACGTTCAGCGGTCCCTAATATAGAGCAATGCCGGTCCGACACGTGGCGGAAGGGAAGCAGACGTAAGCACTCCCGATACGTGGGCCAGTCCCGCAATAGTGCAATGCCAGAAAAACCCGCAGCGGAGGTGAAACAGGCGTTAAACACTCGCCATACGTGGGCCGATCCCGAAAATAGTGCAATGCCGGCCAGACCCGCGGCGGAGGTAAAACAGGCGCTAAGCACTCTCCATACGTGGACCGGTCCCGAAGGTAGCCCAATGCCGGCAAGAACCGCGGCGGAAGTTAAGCATGTGTTAAGCACTTCACCAGGGGCGTAGCTAGGGGGGGGGGGGCTTATGGGGCTTCAGACCCCCCCCCCCCCCCCCCCCCCCGAAATTGTTTCGTGCTGTCCATGCACCGTCGACCAAAGCAACCCCCGGCGCCGGAAATCATTCTGGATTTTGTCTAAAATGTCTTTTTCCCGCTCGAAAAAACATTTCACCGCGGACATTCCGAACTCGCGCTGTATTTCGCGGCAACGCCCATGCACCGGGAGTCACATAACGCAAGCAGCCCCATCCGAGCTCAAAGTTTCAAGGGCGCTTTGGCGAACGGGCTCGCTGTGGCATCTCGCGGAGTCCGCGGAACTTAAGCACATGGATGTCAATTCCGAAACCTTATGGGTATAAAGTTCTCATAAAGTTTTGATGTGAAAGGTGCATTGGCATTTCCAAAGTTGTGCTTTGGATTTTCAATTGCGGAACTTTGGGGGTTTATTGTTGCTATAAACATTTGACGCCAAAGGTGCATTGCCTTTTTTAAAGTCGTACATTGGAGCATTCAACGAGACAGGCCAAATCAACACACTATCAGACAAGTTGTCAAAGCACGCAGCGAGGTCCGATGAGACGAAGCGTTGCGATGGTTCATTTGTGCTGTCATGTCATACAAAAAATATAAATTTTTTTTTTACCTACGCCAAAGCATCCACGTCAAGACACTAAAGCCAGCAAAGGCAACTACGTTATTTATCTTTTCTCCTTTGACTTTTATTCGCGAGGGAACATTGAGCCTCTTCAATTTTTTTGTACTCGCTACCCTACCCGCGCGCTGCCAGAGCCAACTAGAGCGCATGCGTTTTCTCGTGTTGCCCCGACTACCGCGCGGCGCACTTTGGTGCGCATTCGGTTTTCTCTGGCCGAGGGGATTTTCGCCTGGCAGAATTTTGGACGCTTTCTGACTAGCAGACGAGAAAAAGAAACAATGGTCGCTCGCCACCGTCACTGTGTGGACTCAACGGATTGCACCGCGTTCGCTGGAGTACAACCTCCCCGGAAAGTCTTGTATCGCCGGTGCAGGATACCGAGCAGTATGCGTAAGGTTTTCGGTGGACCAAGCGTCTCATGTTTTCTTTGATTCCTCCATGGAATTATCATGCACCGGATTCACCCCACCAAAGTCTCATACCTATGCAGATATTATGATGTACCAGTTCACCTTCCAACAGATGGTGTTGGTGTGCTCACACCGCGACCAAACCAGTCAAGATGATGCACCAGAACCGCTACAAGCGAGCGAAGAAACGTGGGAGGCAATGTTAAAGGCACAGAGCCTGGAAGATCAGCGAAGTCTGGTGGACCGGGCCCGGGCTGCGGCATCAGCCAACGAGTTTCTCGACTAAGAGAGCCGCCCACCTATAGGGCGAAGAAAGTACACTTTCTCGCTGTTACTGAAAATAAACGTTCATCCCTCCTCATTCCTCCTTCGGTAGTCACATTAGGTGCCAAAAGTATGCATTCAATTGTGGCCAAGATACTTTGCGTTGCGTTTCTTTATTTTGGTGCCCCCGCCCCACAAAAGGAAAAAAAAGAAGACATTGTTGCGGCGGAGATAAATGTCGCATGGTAAAAAGTTCGATTTTGTTACTTCTTTCGCAGAAAGTAATGGGCCACGGGACGCTTCAATTGGCGGATACTCTTATTATATTATTACCCGTCGTGGTTGCTCAGTGGCTATGGTGTTGGCCTGCTCAGCACGAGGTCGCGGGATCGAATCCCGGCCACGGCGGCTGCATTTCGATGGGGGCGAAATGCGAAAACACCCGTGTACTTAGATTTAGGTGCACGTTAAAGAACCCCAGGTGGTCGAAATTTCCGGAGTCCTTCACTACGGCTCACAATCTCACAATCAGAAAGTGGTTTTGGCACGTAAAGCCCCATAATTTTTTTTATCATATTATTCCGTTAGCAATTATATGAACACTCCAAGCACATGTTCTGTATAAAGTCCCAGAGCGATAACATCGTCACCGCGCGCCGCATGCCGTGTGTGTGAGTGAAAGCGTGGGGGGGGGGGGGGGGGGTGCATGGTTGAGTCGACGATGGTGGCTCAGTCTTGTGTGCGCAAAGGAGAAAAGCGGGGAGGAAGCGCGCCGCCTTCCATCGCACGCGATACATTGGGGGGAGTGGATGGAATGGGGCGGGATCTAGGATTCTGTGAATCTGTGATTGCGCAACATGTTTATTTGCCTTGTTAGACGCATTATATACAGTGACTTTTTCTTAGATACGTATATTTATTGGATACTTATACGTACACTTAAATATCTTGTGTATATGTGCAGTGAACTTTGTTTCCAGTGACACATTTTTGCCCTTTATCAAGCTGTATCTTCGCATTTGTATATTCCATTGTATCTTCGTATTTCTAATTTCATTTATTTTACCCTCAAGGTACATAGTACATTATAGAGGGGAGGGGCTAAGAGAATACAAAGTAAACATCGGTAAAAGTAACTCAAAAAAAAAAAATAAATAGCAGCAGTAATAATTCCATATTTTGAGTTGACATCCGATGATAATAAACAGAGGTACAAAAGATACAAATACAAGTGTGATGTACACAATGGTAAAGAGATTCAAAAAAACATAATATGTACAGTAGATTTAGAAAATGCATTGTTAACTTTTTGATCATGATGCTGATGAAAACTGATGAAAACGCTGCAATAGAGAAAGGTACATACACATAGGCATGTACGAAACATAGGCAATGTACACATAGGGAATGTACGAGGGCGAGTCAAATGAAAGTGAGCCAACCCACCCCGTGGAAGAATGGTTCGGTTCATTATCTACGAGGCATGCGCGTAGCACACAGGCATCTTCAATTTACAAAAGCGACACGCAGGTGTGAGGATAAATGTTCTTTAATGCTCTCATACACTGGGTTGAACATGATTGCGTGACGTATTTCAAGCTCCAGAAGTTGAGCAGCGTGGTGTGGTGCCGTTTTTCACAGCTGAAGGTGTTTCCTAAAAAGAAATTAGTCGCCGTATTGCTGACGTGTATGTTGAACATTGCATTTATTTGGCCACTGTGAAGCGTTGGAGCAAACAGTTCAAAGAAGGACGTGAAAGTTACAAAGATGATCCAAGACCGGGCCAAAGCCACTGTGCAATCACCCCCAACAAAAGTGCAAGGTTGATGAGTCGATGAGACAAGAACGGAGGATAAGCATCGATGAACTGGCAGAGCGTGTGAACGTCAGTCACGGTTCGGTTCACGCCTTAATTTATGAACATCGCCATTATTGGCTCTCGTGTGCGCAATGGATGCCCAAGATTTTGAACCACCGCCAGAAGACGGAGAAGTTCGGCGCTGCCTTGACTCATCTGATTCGGTATGAGAATGAGGGTGACGATTTCTTGTCTGCAATTGCGATCGGAGACGAACCATGGTGTCACTTCTACGAGCCTGAAGCACGACGGCAAAGCTTACAGTGGAAACATTCGAATTCACCTCGCCCCCCCCCCCCCCCCCCCCCCCACACAGCAAAGACCGTCATTTCCACCGGAAAGGTGTTGTTGCCTGTTTTTCGATCGTCAGGCGCCATTTCTGATAGAATTTGCTAAATCTCAAGAGACTATCAATTGTTTCCGATGTTGTGAAACGTCGGATCGGCTGCGTCTCGCAATCAAGAACAAACGACGTCGAAAACCGACGAACGTGGTCATCTTCCACGACAATTCCCGTCTCTCCGTGTCGCTGATGTGGTTAATACAAAACTGGCAAAGTTTAAGTGGGAAACGCTGCAACATCCGCCATACACCTCAGGCGTGTCGCCTTGCGACTTCCACATTTTTGGGCACCTCAAGAAACAGATCAAGGGAACCAGATTCGTGTCGGCCGATGACGTGAAACAGTCAGTTGCAGACTTTTTGAAGCAGCAACTCAAGAAGTCTTATGAGACGGGAATCACGCGACTCGGTAGTCAATGGGCCAAATGTCCAAATGCTCAAGGAGACTACTTTAAAATAAAGCACCCCGTTTGTCATATATTCGCATTCGCTGACTTTCATTTGACTCGCCCTCGTATATTATGCAGAACTCCTGCCTTTTATACGTGCTTTCTGTTGCGACTATAATTTCGGTGCAATTACTCACAATACACGACTGGCGACAGCTGCTCCTGCGTCATACATTGGAATAAATGACAGGTTTATTGGGATTTGGCACTGGCCGTTGCATGTGCACACGAGTGTAAATGACAAAGTCTCATTAACATATTTGTCCTCAACTTGTTCATTTCATGGCCTTTACAGTTTTCGTATCAGCGGCATGCACTGCTTAGCTGGTTTCGAACTGATATAAATCTAAAGCCCGTGTGATATTTTCTTTACTTATTAAATAGACAAAAACATGGAATCATTGATATCAGTTATTTCGGGCACAATTTTTGGGACATACGGGTATAATCTCTTATGAAAAAAAAACACACATTGTACTTTTTTGACAGTGCGTAGCGTTCAACAATTCGCTTGCAGCATCTTTGGCATTGGCAATGCAGTTATTATTTATGTAATTGTTCCCTCGACAAATTGTTTAAGAGGGAGCTTTTGCTCGGGCCCAACTCTGACACGGGCTATTCAAATACACGTAAAACGCAGAAACGCTTTTCTGAGATAAACACTGGATCGCTTTTAATAAGATTTGTTGCATTTCAGAGAGAAAGTTGAATTCTAGTGTCTGTTGAAAGCGGAAATGCGATTTAGGGCCTGAATTTTGTTTAAAATATCTTGAAAATTTGGAAAGTTCGAAAATAATGGAATCACGACGTTTAAAAACTAATAGCTCTGCATCCAGAACACATATCGCGCTTCTGTAAATGCCATCTGCTATAACAGTCAAAGCGGACAAATTTGGTGTGTCAATTTGTATCTTACGTGAATTGGTTACGTTGTGTGCAAGGGTTCTGCAAAAGCCGTATTTCCATATTACTAATTTTTTGAGATTCATGTGCAACATATTATTTTGTTTCGTTGGAAATGTACTATTAGAGTCAATTCACAGAATTGTGATATCGTTTTTCATTATTGAGTTACAGAGTTCTAAACTTCATAGTTTTGTTTACGGAAAATTGGCGATTTTTGTCAATTTTTAACAAAGAATTGACAACCTAAATGAAATATTCAAAACAAACAGTCACTAGAATTTAAGTTTTTTTTTTAAATGCAACAAACTTCGTCAAATTTGGCGCAGTGGTTGCCGAGAAAAATGAATTCTTCTACTTGTGTTTAGATAGGAGCACCCGAGCCAAAGCTTCCCTTTAAGGAGGAGACCGAGCTGCAATGTGAGCCCACCCCCTAGAACGAAATTTCTGGCGACGCCACTGCACTCCACATACGTGGGCCGGTCCCGAAGACGGTGCAATGGCCGGCCGACGCGTGGTGATGAAGGAGGCGTTAACCACTCCACATATGTGGTCCGATCCCGAAGATAGTGCAATTCAGGCCAGACACGCTGCGGAGGTAATGCAGGCGTTAAGCCCTCCCCATACGTGGGCCGATCCCAAAGATAGTGCAACGCCGGCCAGACCCGCGGCGGAGGTTACACAGGCGTTAAGGATTCTCCATACGTGGACCGGACCCGAATATAATGCAATGCCGGGCCAACCCGCGGCGGAGGTAAACAGGCGTTAAGCACTCTGCATAAGTGGACTGGTCCCGAAGATGGTGCAATGCCGGTCCGACACGCGGCGGAAGTGACGCAGGCGTTATGCACTCCCGATACAGGGGCAAGTCCCGAAGATAGTGAAATGCCCGCAAAACCCGCAGCGGAGGTGAAACAAGCGTTAAGCACTCCCCATATGGTGGCTGATCCCGAAGATAGTGCAATGCCGATTCGACACGCGGTAGAGGTCAAGCAGGCGTTAAGCACTCTCCATACGTGGGCTGATCCCGAAGGTAATGCAATGCCGGTGCGTCACGCGGCAGAGGTGAAGCAGGAGTCAAGCACTCCCCATAGGTGGGCCGATCCCGAAGATAGCGAAATGCCGGGCCGACGCGTGGCGGAGATGAAGCAGGCGTTAAGCCTTCCCGATACGTGGGCCGATCCTGAAGGAAGTGCAATGACGGCCCAACACGCGGCGAAGGTGAAGCAAGCGTTAAGCACTCTCTATACGTGGGCCGATCCCGTACATAGTACAGCGCCGGTCTGACACGCGGCAGAGGTGCAGCAGCCGTTAAGCATTCCCCGTAGGTGGGCCGATACCGAAGTTAGTGGAATGCCGGGCCGACACGTGGCGGAGAGGAAGCGGGCGTTAAGCACGCCACATACTTGGGCCGATCCCGAAAATAGTACAATTCCGACCAGACCCGCAGCGGAAGTGAAGCAGGCGTTAAGCACTCTCCATACATGGGCAGATCCCGAGCATAGTTCAATGGCGGCCCGACACCCAGCGGGAGTGAAGCAGGCGTTAAGCACTTCCCGTACGTGGGCCGATCCCGAAGATCGTGCAATGCCGGTCCGACAGGCGGTGTAGATGAAGCAGACGTTAAGCACTCTCCCTACGTGGGCCGAATCCGAAGATAGTGCAATGCCGGGCCTACCCACGGCGGAGGTGCAATTCACCATTAAGGGGCCCACATACAGAACTTCGCTGGTCACGCTTCTTCATAGAGTGGATGTGCACTGAATGTTTTTAGTGCCCCGATGCGAAATCTAAAAGCGTTCGTGCAGGTCGTGCATCGTACTGCCAGCAAATCCGATCCACATGAAAATTCATGCACAAGTCGAGAAAGAGTAGTCCATTATTGCTTGGCAGCTAGTAGATGAATTTTAGACCCATGCCTTCTTTTTAAAGCAATCAACAATGTCTTGTATTCTGTGTTACGCACGTGTGCTCTCAATAAAAATCGATTAATTGTCCGCGTACTCGAAGACTGATGCAGCTTCTTGAAGCTTGGCGTTTACAGCACTATTTACCGCGCCAAGAAATATAGAATTGGCAGCACGGAAGGACCATTAGAAACACCTCATTTCTGCTTATAGTTTTCCATGCCAAATCATGAAGGTAGATTCAAGTACAAGGTCAAATGTTCTACGAAGGACTCAACCAGGTCGATTTCTAAAGGCAAGTTCGTCGTTAGAATCTACAATACAATCTTTAACACGGCTTGACAATCTGCCATCCGACAAGGAGAAATGCAGATCAAATACGTCAATGCTGATGGGTGTGAAGTTAGGAACTTGAAGGAAAGAACCAGTCAAAAAACACAAAGGACAAGAGGAGAGGTTCCCACCACAACGACTGGACTATCAACTGAGCTTCATTAAAATCGGTGTAGTCCCAGCAAGGCCAGCAGAGCATGTGCAACCGCGTCATCGCTAATCACACAGCATGAAAAGACAAGAATCGCTTCTATCGTGACCGACCTAGAAATGCAAATTCTTTTTCAAGTTAGCGCACCGAGGTCATACTAACGCAGTCGTCACCTAATAAACTGATGTAGTACGCTTCCAGGATTTCTCGCTCTTCTTTACCCTTGCCCCTACCAAGAATCGTTACATTGCTGAACGATCGATAACAACCAAATTCATTGCAATGGCGAGGCAAGTTTGCGCCGTTATCTGATCCCAGGGAGGAGTGGTGCTCACGCAGGCGGTCATTAATACATCGACTGGTTTGGCCTATGTAAAATCTTTCGCATGTGAGAGGGAACTTATAGACAACCCCTGCAGCACATGCCGTAAAACGGTTTTCATGCTGCGTTGTGCAAATGTGGTTCCTTGCCCTGCCTCGAGAAATGCGCGAGCACAGACCCGAAAGCTTACAAGGGGCAGAAAACACAACACTTACTCCCTGCTTGGCGGCAACCTTCTTGATGTTATGGCTCACTTTATGCACATACGGCATAACTTCAAGTTTTCTACGTTCAGTTGCCCCACCAACTACCAGCTTCGTGCGTTCCTTCTTTAGCCTCTGAAGCAGCGATTCCGCCAACACTTTCAGAAGGAGCGGAGGGAACCCTGCGGCTTCTAAACGTTGGAATTGTGCGTCAAAGCTACTTTAGCCTCTGAAGCAGCGATTCAGCCAACGCTTTCGGAAGGGGCGGAGGGAACCCTGCGGCTTCTAAACGTTGGAATTGTGCGTCAAAGCTACTTTAATAGCGTGGTGACAGCTTCTTTCGAGTGCATTGCGGAACCAATTCATTGCAATCCCTCTTTTTAGAATCTTTGAATGTGCTGATCCAAATGGTAAAATAGCTTTCTTGCCCCTACGTGAAAACATCCAGCACAAATGCCTGTCATCAAAGAATGTTAGTTGCAGTTCTAGGAACCTGATGGAATGATTGCTAGGAAGTTCATGAGTGAAATTAAGAGTGCGTGAAGAAGCTTTAAAAGAAGTCAATACGCCGACTACTGCTGCGGGCAGAGTGTCATGTGGTAAAAGCTGTAAAAGTACTAAAAAACTGTCCACATACCTGAAAACTTTGCATACACGCTTGTTTTGAAGGAAGCCTTGAAGTTCCCTGTCAAATTTTGCGTAAAATATCTGGGAAAGCACTGGAGCAACACTAGAGCCAATACATATTCCTTTTTTCCGAAGGAACAAGGAGCCTTTGAATTCAACAACAGTGGATGACAGATAAAAGAATAAGAGCTCTAGAAAGGCATCCACCGACATACCACATGCATTCTGGAAGTTTACAGCACTGCAGTAATCAATAAGTTCACGCACAGCTACAAAGAGTTCATCGTGAGGAATGCTGCAGAAAAGGTCTTCAATGTCAACTGAAAAGGCCATGTTGGCGCCAGGGATCCCTCTATTAAGGACCTCTACCAACGCTGCCGAGCTAGCCACGCTGAATGGATCCTGCACTGGCAGGGCCGTGAACTGTCGCTGAAGAAACTGACTCACTAACTTCTGCCATGAACCTGTCTCCGTGATGATGGCTCTCAGAGTGCAACCCACCTTGTGTGTTTTTGCTGAAAGGAACACTTCCAGGCGGTTCCCCTTGCAATTCATGACAATTCGCGAAAGTTTCTCCAAGTTGTTTTCGTTCAGCAGTTTCACCGCTACCATCTTCAACCTTGAGGGCTTCCGATTTGCAGACTCGAAGTTCTTCGCTACAGCAGCCATTGCCTCCTCTCCAAAAGGACCCGCCGTGGTTGCTCAGTGGCTATGGTGTTAGGCTGCTGAGCACGAGGTCGCGGGATCGAATCCCGGCCGCGGCGGCCGCATTTCGATGGGGGCGAAATGTGAAAACACCCGTGTACTTAGATTTAGGTGCACGTTAAAGAACCCCAGGTGATCTAAATTTCCGGAGTCCTCCACTACGGCGTGCCTCATAATCAGAAAGTGGTTTTGGCACGTAAAACCCCATAATTGTTTTCTCTCCAAAAGACCTTGTCGGAAGGACCACGAAGCCACCATCCTTGTCTGCTTGGAGGAGGGTCAGATCATTTTCGATGAAGTGGTCCACAGCCCGGTTGAGTACTCGGTTGCTGTTTTCTGACTGCTTGCCATCAACCTTCAGAAGAACGTCAACCCCTTCAGACAAACATCGCTGTTTTTCATCCTTGTTTGCTTTATCAGCCAGCCGATGTACGGTGGCAAGCAGTTCATGGCTCCTTAAGCTTGGAGTGAGGCTGTACTTGGGGCCATTTTGAAGCAGATCATCAAAAACCTCGGGCACTGTCGCACCTTCCAGGTATGTAACTGAGTCTCTGTTCACCTTTAGCCTTTCCTTTTTTGGCAGATAAGCCCTCAGCTGATTCCAGAACACTTCTGTTGCCTGGCCTGCCAAACGGCGATGATCTCGAAAACAGCGAACTCCTGACAGTTCATCACGTCCCGCGAGGCACAAGACTCGCAACCAATCGTGTAGAAACCTCACCTGCCTCCAGCACTCCGATTTCCAAATCTTGACCATGCGTGTCCAATGGCCTGTCGAAGGCTCCAGCAAACCGAAGAAGGCGACACACCCTTTGGGACTACACCGATTCTAATAAAGCTCAGTTGATAGTCCAGTCGTTGTGGTGTGAACCTCTCCTCTGGTCGTTTGTGTTTTTTGACTGGTTTTTTTTTCCTTCAAGTATGTACCAACTGGCCCAGATTTCAACCCTTCTGCAAAGCTAGGAACGTCATTCCTGTTAAGGTACTCCGCAATCATACCAGAGTTCTTAGCATAAAAAGGGTCTGGTATTGTTAACGCAGACAGGTGCTTCTGAAGCTGCTTAGATATCGCTAGCTGCCAGGTGTCATTTTCTTCCACAATTGCTCTAAACGGCATTCCGGTTTAGTCGTTTAATAGTCAAAATATTTCTAGATCTACACCTCTCGCTTTTTCAGCAGTCGAGCCAAGCTTTTCTAAATTAAGCCTTTTCAAGAGACGCTTCTCTCGCGTTTTTACTTTCATGCTTTTCATCGAAACTGGTTTGAAATCGTTCGCCAGAAATTCCATGGCTTTTTCGGTGAAGGTACTATCTTTAATTGTTGCAAAGAAGCTTGCTTTATAAGAAGCAACAACTCTGAGCTTGTTTTCGGAACAAAAATTGTACAAAGGGCCAATACTCAAGTTACTGTTATTGCGCCGAGTTTAATTTGAGGTTATGTCAACACATTCCGCAACACACCTATATCGTCCTTCGTCTTTGGCCAGCCTAGAGACAGCCCGGGCTGTAGCTGCGCTTTCTTCCGGGCAGACGGAAGGCTCCCCTGAGAATATGGGGCCCCTTCTTAGAACATGCTGAAACTTCTCGGGCAATGGCACGTCGCTCAGGTTTAGGACCCGTTCCTCAGATGATGCTAGCCTCTTCTTGGCAGGAAGTTGCGGCCGGATGTGCTTCGGTAGGACTTCCGTCTTCTGGTCCGAGGTCTTACGCCAGTCACCATACGTTCCACGGTTGGTGCTTCGCTGAACGTTGAGGTTGCATAAGACCCGCAGTCAGTCCTTATCAAACCGGACTTGCGTGTGCCACTCGAAGCGAAGAATGTGGCACATCCTCTTCGAATGACCAGGTGAATGGTTTATCCATCCACGCAACAGCTGCACCTCCGCTGAGCATAAGCCTTGTAGCAAGTGCCACGAAGCAACCGGTGCGCGGCAAGTGGACACAGCTATCCACGATGATAAAATAGCGGGTCTTGAACAGAGGGATTGAAACATGAAAAGAAGCCCTGTGTAATAGAAATACATTGCAATAGGATGGATAGGTGGGCTACTTGGAAATGCAGTACCACAAAAACTTGGAGCGCTAAAGGCACACAGGACCTAGAAAAAAAAGCAGCACGTGCGCTTACTCACAACTGATGTTTAATGCTCGTTTAATGAAAACCCCCAGAAAGTGGATGTTTTACTTACAGAATGTTTACTTATAGAATGGTCTACTTACATGACTGTTACAGAAAGTGGATGGTACAGTGGGTTTCAAATGTGCACATTGAAGTCGGCAACCATGCTTAAACCATGCAAAGTGCGTGGTCATGAACTTTTCAATATCGCGCTTGGGTGTGCCTGGAGATATATACAAGTGGACATCGCCCTTACTACGTCTTTTCTTTGCACGGCACGGACATCCTCGCAGGCGGTTGCATTACCCTATTGCGAGTAAAGGGAGTGTGGTTGTCCTTTGCGTATATTGCACTGCATCCTGCTCGTCAGTCCATGCGCTTTTCACAAACGATTCCAGCATACCCATCGACTTGAAATAAGGCATCTTGAGTGATTTATTTGAGCTATTGTTATTTATTATTATTATTACGAGGGATGGAGTACTTGTAGGCTGCTACACCACCGTAGCGGATCGGCCCTTTATTGCACAGCTTCCTGGGTCAGCCCACATCTTTGCCTACGGAGACAGATGCACTGGCGCCAGATGCACTGCAGGAGACAGATGCAGGAGACAGATGCACTGGCGCGTAAGGCTTTCAGCTTCGCTGTAAAAATGTCGCTACCCTTGTTGTTGCTGCTGTACACCTGTGCGGTGACCCCGTATTGTTCAACTGTTATTACGTTTACGGACAACGTAAAACTCCACAGTGGTAGGTGCACCATCGTGCAGATGTATGTGGATAGCGCAAGAAAACAAGGACACAACAAGGAACGAGGACGAAAACAAGCGCTTGTCTTCGTGTTCGTTTCATCTTGTGTCCTTGTTTTGTGGCGCTATCCAGATACCTTTGAGTGATGACCGAGCAACAATATCACCACCCACATCGTGCAGAGGCTTGTTATTGACGCTCTCGGAATTAGATAGCGGCCCCCTAGCTGGCCGGCAAGCAGAGCAGCGACTCTCATCAATTTTGAGGTACTAACAGACATTTCATTCAAATAAAGCAAGGTTGGTCGGAGTTAAGAAATTTCAAAAGAAACATGTTTTGCATAAACGCTTGCTGCTACACTATATAGAATTATAATGAGAAATCTGCGAATGTATCGAAGTATGTGAAGATACAAATTGAAAGTATCGTATGGGATACAAAAACTGCGGTAGTATCTTGTATCTGCATCTCTTATACTTGTTTCACGAGTATCTTCTATCGTATCATAGTACAATTGCAAACTATCTCTGCCCAGGGGTGCTATGCAGGATGCAACGAGTTTATCGTTCACCCGAGTTTTACGAGAGTTTGCTCGACAGCAGTCAGTCAACGGAGATAGCGTGTAACGCGCAAAAGCTACAGGCAAAAAATATGTAGACAAAAAGCCACGTATGACAACATGAGCGCACCCTGCGCGGCTCGCTGCTTCCATGTTTCAAGCGCAGAAGGCTGCACAACGAGACGCGCCAGCGCCGCGTATTGTTATCAACGAATTATTGAACTTAGCAATACCGTGACTGTCCCGCTGTCTGCCTGCACACTTGCGTGAGCCGCTTGCCACGCCTTTACCGGGTGCGTCAAGGGCGTGCCTCCTCTTTCGGGCACCATCTTTCTACTCCATCGAATGCGAACAGGGTACATACGGCGCATTCTTGCACCTACACTTTCGCTCAAACGAATGCGTTAAAATACAACAAATAAAATAACGAACATTTTTCTTTCTTTAGGTATCTGTTTTTCGTTTTGAATGCTAGAAATTTCCGATGACAAATGGAGATCGAGCAAATTATTAAATTTTGCACTTTTTGCCGCGAGTGGCAACAGTCAGGCGAAAGCTTAGAAGCGGATACACTGAAGAGGGTCGCACGCACGAGGGAGTTCATACGGGGATAAGTCACTTAGGGGCGGTGCAGTGCTATTCCGCTGCAGTGCTATTCTCAATTGGCGGCGAGGACTTACGGAGTCGCCATCTATCGGAAGCGCCTCGCTGGCGTAGTATGAGGGATCACGCGGCGCGCACCTCATAGGTTTTGCTGTCAGCGCTCACTGAAAACACCACGCACGAGCTCTGCCGGGCATTTCTGTAAGTACTTTCGAAGCGAGAGAGGTTTTTTACTGTCTAAATAATAATATTGGGAAAACTGAAAGCACAGAATCGTTTACAGACGCTATCTCTTTACCGAATACGTACAGTGAACGCCACTGCGCGCGGTCGCCGCGATGGAGTCTCCCTAACCGGCTTCTTGCGTGAAAGGTAGGTAAACGCCGAGAGCAAACTATGTGAAATATGTTCCTATAGTGTTTGTATAACTAAATGGAGCGTAATAGAATGAAGCCTCAATGCAGTGATCGCACAGATTCGCAGCGACCGACTGCGCGTCTGCATGCTTGTCCGCGCACTGTTTCGTTTTCGCCGCGTGCACGTTTTCGCACCGTGCCATGAGCTTTAGGCCGCAGAATATGGGCATTTGACAGTATACAAGCAGCCATTGTTGCATGGGCGCTATCAGAGTGCTTAAAAAATAATTTCATTGTAGAGACTTCGACGCCTACGGGGACTGTGATGTGCCGTCGCGACGATCCAATCATCTTTCTTTCTTCTAAAATCTTGGACGTTTCAATATTATTTCTCGAGTCGCGTCGGACTGTAAGTTTATCGGCGTTATGAGCGTGCGATTTCCCGCTGCTTCTTATTTGTAATCCAGTGCATTAATTCATAACCCAAACATGACCATATGCCATGCTTTCTTTTTAATGTGCTTCTTACTGCTCCCTTTCCACTCCATTGAACTTGCCAGTATCTATAGCATCGAGAAGTTCATAGACTAAACCGCCATGACACTAGTCGGGCAGCGGACTCGGGTGAGCGTCTCAGTGCGCGCGTTCCGAACATCGCAGACCAGGCGCCGTAGCACAAATCTTCACGCAGTTCTTGTCCTGCGGCTACGTGTGAATAAGGCTGACACCGGGCTCCGTTGCGTACGTCCGGCACCGCGGCACCGAGCAGTAGTCTACCATGTTGCGCGCCTTCAAAGGCAGCCACTATGTATTGTAGTGCTTTCAAGCGTTGCAAAGGAGACACTCGAAGCGGGAAAATCTCGCCACTAAATGAGGACCGCAGCGTACGAGGGAATTTAAACTCTCGTTTTCAGCTCGCTTCGGCGCTCCCGAAGCAGCCGACGCGGCCGCTATGTCGACATGATCCCTACTAGCACGTCATGCCGACGGTAGCGCCAGCTTTTCCATTGGTGGAGCTCGAGGCCAATAAAGTCAATCATGACCACTCTTTGTCTATTAGGGGAATAGAACTGCAGCACCGCGGTACGGCTGTTCATCGCAGGCGCTTCACTAGGCTATTAAGGCCCCCGCTTTACCAACTAAAACGACACTGTACTCATAGATATGGGTATGATACGGGAGCAACGGCTGTCGCTGCAGAATGGCGGTCCGTTATTTTAGGGTCCGTAGTGACGGAGTTCAGTGAAAATGTGCCACCTTATCTTTGTGCGCGAAGCCTCTGCGATGCATTGCGACGAAGTGCGTGCTTCCCAGTGACACAATTCATCGCTTGTCATCGCTTGCCCAGTAAAGGTGCCTCTGAGCGCATGTACGCAGTATTTGAGTGTGTTGTGCACTCCCAGGTGCTTGCAGATTACCTCTGCCGGAGCCAGCAGCAATCGCAGATGGATATCGTAACGACACCGCAGTAATCACATTATGGCAGGTGAGGGCTTTTGTGTGCAGTTATGATATGAGACTTCGAACGGAGGGACGTGTTGGAAATGTTGAGCGCGCAGTGCTTGTGACGAAGAAATGCCATTGCACTGTGTATAGAAAAGCGAGCGATCCTCGGACGCTGATCGTGTTTACGACGCTGTGGCTCCGATACATCACTGATGACAGAGCAGCCATCTCAAACGACTTCTGCAATACGCACTACTCAGCATCGTCGTCCCCCTCGGCGCATCGACGCCTTGCAAGCAGCTACAGTTACATGCCGATAATTATTTACTGGGCACTACGTCGCCACAATGCAGGCAATGAAACCGTGTTGTGGGGCCATCTCAGCCCGAGAAGATATATGCATAAGCGAGCGACAGTCAACGTTTTTATTTTTTTGTAGTGGTGTTCAGTACATCACCGATGACAGTGCGTTGTACTTTTTATGTCGGTGGTCAAGATTGTTGATGCCTCTCAGCTCGGCACCGCGTCGCTGTTGCCGAAAAATAAGTTGGGCGTGGCCCAACCGTGGTGTGTGGGCGCACAAGAGTTACATGCCTCGCGCGGGGCGTGACCTCTGGTTTCGGTTTTCAGGCAAACTCGTGCTAAACTCGTACGTTGCGAAACCCGATCCGAGTTCAACTCGGGAACATGGCGGCGGCAGCAGCAACCTGTGTAATTGCATCCAGCGGCAGAAAGCGTCAGTATGACTGTCTGGATCCGTTCACGTACATGACCGACATGGAGTTTCAGCGTCACCTTCGCCTGTCGAAGACATCAGTGCGCTGGCTGTGTGACGAGCTAGGCGAAGACTCGTCTGTGGAGACAGCGTGGCGGGCTTCATTCGCTCACCGTCGAAGAGCAAGTCCTCTGCGCCCTCCGTTTCTTAGGGACTGGGAGTTTTGAGGGAAGCATCGGCGCCGAGCGTTACATTGGACGTCATCAAACTACTGTGAGCGGCTGTGTCTGACGATGTGTCTGTGAGAGATGTGTCTGACGCGCTTATCGGTGCGGCATTGCGTAAGAGGTGGCTGGCTTTCCCGAAGACTGCGGCTGAGCGGGCATATATAAAAGAACGCTTCCTACTTCGCGGGAACATTACGAACGTAGTCGGGTGTGTCCACGGAACGTACGTAGGAATAAAGGCACCTTCAATGTCAGCGTTACTGTGATTAGCATTGAAGCAATGTCTATACATGCCATATGCCAAATGTGTCACTTCTGTGTAGCCGACTTAAATTTTGTGTAAGCCACATCTCACATGCGGCTCCCTATGATACTGACTTTATCGCTGGTTGCTGACATTTTGCCGATTGTTCTACTTTTCTGTCAGGGTGCCTTCCAAGTGGGTCACTTTCTTGGGAAAGAGGTTAATTAAGTATAAATAGATAAATGGATATCACAAATTGTGTGAACTACCCTATGAATGCTAATCTCATGAAGAACTTGGGGTTCTTCATTGGTGAAGTTACTTAGTATGCAAAATGCTGAATTTTGGTCATGCGTCATCTAACGGCCACACTCTGAAACAGCAAGGCATTGCCCAATTCGTTGCAGCGCAAGATGCGGACGTTGTGCCAAGCCGGTTGTGCCTATGCATTTGTGGCGAAATGAAAATTCATTGAGAATCTTAGTGTGCTGGCTTGCATGAAGAAAATACTTCAGAGTGTTTGCTGTGTTCACTGTTGGTGCATGTGCCAGTGGTTCAGTGTATATTCTTTTGGGGAGGGGGGAAGCGTTATTCTGTATGGACAAATAATATATTTTCGTTTCATATAGGGGCTCTAATTCTTAAGCATTAGAACAATGCAGATCTAGTGCTCTGCCGAACTAGGTGTGCGTGAAGATGGCATGAACCAACAAGGCACAATTACATATCGGGAGAAATGTGGTGCAGATGCCAATGAAAAGTGGGTCTTTAACCCGCCGTGATAAAAATAAACATTGCAGAGCTAATAGGCCACTTGTACAGCTTTAGAGCAATGATTACACAAAACGTGATATGCTCAAACGTGTAAAAGGTTGCCGTAATGCCAGAGTAGGATGAGTGACATGCAGTACATTGTGGCATTGAACATGTCTTGTAACTGCCATTTTTACTGTAAGCCTCGCTGTCGTGCTTCTCCCGCCGGCACTCCCTTTACTGAAGCGTGCACTGTCTTTCCATTAGTGTCATGATGATGACGGTAACGGCAGCAGTAAGGCTGGTTAATGCTTGCCCCTTTTATTCCTGTGAGGTTAGTAGTCAAGAATATGGCATGCAGAAACACCTGTGCTACAAAATTTAACACTTGTGGTGATTTTTTGGAGAGCTAATCTGTGTTGGAACATTTCAAAGATGTGCGCCATTGTGGCCTAATAACTAGAGCAATGGGGAGGTTGTAGACTGGGTGTATAGGTATAGAAGCTTGAAGTTGAATTGCACAACAATTTGACGGGACACAAAGAAGAGAAATACACATAGCAGAACGCTCTGCTGTGTGTGTTACTCTTTTTGCGTGCCATCAAATTGTTGCGCGATCCAACGTCAAATAGAGCATTGGGCTGCTTTGGTGTAGGACCGAGGAAGCGTGAGCTATTCGACAACATGCCAGTGCCTTGCCACACAATTATCGAATTCTGAAGGTATGCAAACAAAGCTTTGCTTTCAAATCCACCTGATCATGTAATACAAGGACTGATTTAAAGAACTGTCATACAAAAATAAGGGGGAAATGAATGGCCTTGCAAAAGTGTAATTTGTATATCGACACTGTGGACATAATAGGTGCAGCACCGGATTAACAATTGTACTGGACAGAGCAGTTTGTTTCCTATGTGAGGCAGAAGCTTCCATTACATGCTGTGCAGATAACCAAGCTCAGTTTCTTTTGACGTGGTACACAACATTCACTGTAATCTGTTTTTGATTCTAAAGAAGTGTCAAACACCACCTCTTTTTCATGGACGTCATGGGAATATTTGGCGAGACCGTTTTACAGCCCCTCATAATGGAAGTGTGGCCAGCCAGCTTTGCTTGGATGCCGTTATAGATTTCTGTTCCTGATCATTGTGTGCTCTCAAGTTGCTAAAATCTATGCAACTGTTGCAAGGCATTACGTGATTCTATAGTCGGATACAACTTTAGGAGGCCGCGGAATCTGCACTTCAAAGGCAGGTGAACACAAGCCTGCACCAATGGGCACGCACTCTAGACTGACGTCGTGCTGCCGGACGCACTAATACCCGCTCGTTGGAGAGGGACTATTTCTTTAGATGTAGAGGCAATTGGATGCTGCGCTTTCCTCATCTGGGCGGGGCCTGTCCTGTCTTCTGAAGTTGTATCCGACTGTCAAGGATTCCGATGTAGAGGCCTATGAAATGGATACATCACAAGTGAGCTATGCAAGGGCTTAAGCAGTGCGAAAATTAGTACATGCAAATATATGACATCGTTAAAGAATATGTGGTATCAAACATGCATGTAACGGCACGTTTAATTCGGGGAGTGTTGCATTCATATGCACAGCCTATAGGCGATAGCATTATTAAGCTCCTGCTGTTTCCTGTCTTTTCATGGTGAATTACACGCACCGTTCATCTTTTGGCTAATCAACAAGCACTGTATTCTTGCACATAGAAAGAACAAACAGCATAATGGCGTGTGCTGCATTAGTGGATTTTGCATTTACATGGTCCAATTGTCGCACAGGTTGTCTTACGTATTTGCCCATTTTGAAGAGACAGCAAGTGCATGTTACAAGTGTCCTAATATGCACAGCATAATGTTTACTGCAATAATTTTATTCAAGCTCTTGAATAGTAAAACAAAGTAATCAACTGAAAGCTCCTTTATAAGGGTGTGTTCTGGGGGCTCAACTGGAGAGCAGTGAGGGCAGCGATGCTACTGTTGCAGAGCAGACCTCTGGACCTCTGCCACACTGTCAAGAGCCCGTGCCTGGCGCTCGCCTACTGCCACCAGGCCGTTGAGTGCCTCCAGCAGTAGAATGTTTTGCTGCGCAAATAGTGGATTGTTGGATTGAATAAACTGCATACAAACCATTATTTACAAAGAAAAATGCTCGTTGCACTATTGGTACTAAGCGCCCTTAACTGTGGAAGCCTTTAGTGTAGTATGCATAATAAAACAATATGTCGGGACAACGTTGCTTTATTTTTCATAACTGGGGTTGTCTTTTTCAGAGCCAATTGTCTTGTTGATTAGTGTGCGAGCAGTTGAGGTGTCCCTACACATTCACGAGTCTCTACTGTCAGCACCACAAAGCAATTTTCGTTCACTGCAAAACAAATGCCTCTCCCTACAATCCCGTCTTATGCGAGCTGATTGCATCCCATGCCTACAAAACATCATATTTTTGTCCCATTACGCAATTTTCTACCATCCTGGCTGCAGTTCTCTCTCCTTGACGTCGAATCTGTCACGCTTACGTAATCACCTGTTATGAATTGGCAAGAAGTCATTCAAGACGTGCATGGCCTGCCCACCGATTCCATTTTTTTTCTTAATCTCAACTAGCATATCAGTTGCCACGGTTTAGTACGCCACTGTCTTCCTGCCTTAATGCTATCTCCAACAAATTTCGTTAGTTCCCTTTCTGCACAGTCCTCGACTTCTCAAGTTTCTTTGTTAAACTCTAGGTTTATGTCCCATATTGCATAACCGGTGGAATGCAATGATTCTAAACTTTTTCAAGGATATCGGCAACGTGGCGATCACGATTCGGCAATGCCTCCCATGTGCTGCTCAACCCATGAAATCTTTGTATAAGTTTCCTGCTTTATATTAGTACGTACTATTGATATTTCACGTGGATAAAGATACTCTTCCATAGATTCTGCGGACTGAATGTCCCTCATGAATTTCTGTTATCTCACCAAGTCAGTGAAGGTTACCTTTATATTGTCTATAGTTTCGCGGGCCCATGTGCATGCAGAAGCACGAGGACTCATTGGTTCTCAATGCTTTTTTTAAACTGCTGGACATTCATTTCGTTACTACGAAGGCGACTTAATCCGTGAACTATTATGCTAAATATGACATAGTAGAAATATACTTATCTGCAGTTGGTTGATGTCTCCTTCACTGTGTTGGTAGCGAGATCCATCGTAGGCCACACCTCCTTGTCGCATCGTAGCTATATAGGCTGTCTTCCTTGTGCACACACTATATTATATTCGTCACGCTTGTAGTCACGCAGAGTGGAGGAACTCAGCGCGCTCACAGAAGCAGCACCGGACAAGTTGTTTCTGCAGCATTACGCCGGGAACAGTAGGTGCGCGTTGCGATCTGTAATATCGCCGAAGCTATTGGCAGTCTTACGGGGTGCATGGAAAGATTGCTCACGGAGGAACAGAACTATCCAAGAAATAGTGGTCATCGTCGAGCCTGATCACTACGTCGTGCACTGCAAATTCGTTGTAGGAGTTTGTTTACGCTGGGCCCCTTCGATGTTTAGCCGCCATGCTCGCCCGGTGAATGGATGAGATAATGCCACCACAGCGTTCTCTCGTGGTATAATGCGAAGCGTACAAAATTATCAATTAGTCTAATACACATTCAATGTACATCTTGTAATCTTCGAAATGCTTCTAAACCACGTTAAACTAGCTAATAATATTGTACTATATGCATTTGTTTGGTAACTTGCTTCTGCATGTAATGCACTCGATGGAACAACAAACAAGTGAAAGAAGGCGCGACCATGCACCTACGGTATGATCACGTGAGCCGCAGCTTGTCGACCGCCCAGAAGGCAACGCCCAAGGAATGATAGCCCCCCAGAGTGAACCTAGATAAATCAATGAAAACGGAAGCTTGTCGAAAGATAAGCTGTGTGTCGGTATCATTTGTGCTTTCATCTTGGGGTGTCGCCAGAGCTCGTGAAGTTCTCGAGTTTCGCCAAACTCGGCGCATCCTGCATAGCACCCCAGGCCTGAACGCAGTACCCTAATTGAGTGCAGCTTTGTCAACTAGTTCACAAATTCTTGCCGTTCTGTTTTTAAATGAGCGGAAAGATGCTCGTCCCAGTCAACTCGATGGGTCCAGATCTTTTGAAACAATATTCGTACGGGCACCGTATACGGTGCGATGAATCCCATCAGATAGAACACTCTTGAAGTTACCTGTAGGAAGAAATTGTTCCTGCGTGATTATGCTTTAAGAAAATCAAAGCGACTGGCCGTCGAAAACCTGAACGCATCGCTCTGGGGACTCCAGGCAATGCCCAGTACATTAAATGAGGCTTCACGAAGTACAAGCATGTCTTGGATGGTCGAGCGGTGCTCGATTCCCAAAGTGATGAGCTCACTAGAGTTTGTCGTCCATTTGCGGAGATTCATTCTTGCTATGAGCAGGAGCTGTTCCTCCCCTCTACATGACTGGGCGGCTTCGTCATTCGTGTGAGCTCCTGCTACTAAATCATCGAAGTAAAACGACTCACCCTAGGTCTTGCCGGTCGAAGACATGCCTGGTGGCGCTCTTCTTACGTGGTGAAGAGTGGTTGCTGTCAGCAGAAACGGGCGGTAAGTTACTCCAAAAGTTACTCTGGTCATCCTCCATTCGTGCTAGTCCTTATGCAGAAACTCAGCAACATCGCCTTCTTCGAACCACAGAAATCGAAAGGCATAGTTCTGTTCTTGAATCGAAATCTGAAGGAAGGCTTTCTTGATTCTTAGCTCGGCAGCGGTGCACCACAAAGCAACAACTAATTTCTGTTTATTCTGCAGCTTTCGGCACGTGCAAGACATTGCTTCGTCGCTGGACCGGTGCTATCAGCGGCCGTCAGCGGATAACGGCAAGCATTACAAGCTTCGAGTGGCGGAACAGCGCATTCAGAAGGACGCCCCCGGTGGACGAATCTGCCTATATTAGGAGTCATGCCTCAGCTGAGTCTTCAGTTCGGCCGCGGTGTGCCACAGAGCAACTAATTTCTGTATATTCTGCAGGTGGGCAATATTCTTTTCTATTGTATAAAGCCCGAAATCTTGACTGTGCACTGCTGCCGAACACAGCAAACATTGTATTTGACACTGCCATTGCTTTTGTTGGGTACTTCTGTAAGGCACTTGCGATACTTAAACGTAAATGAGTAAGGACGTGAAAGATATTGCCAAGGCGCTTGAGGACCTGGGGCGAGAACTAAGGACAGATCTCACGTCATTGAAAGAAAGTGTGAAAAACGGCAACGATACCTGTGATGGTGTCAATGAAATCATAAGTGAAATGAAAGAACTTGGAAAGGAAGTCCAAAGTCTTTCAAAGAAAAACAAAGAGCTGGAAGCTGAAAACTGCAGATTGAGTGAAATGATAGATCAATTAGAACAGTAACAAAGGATGAACAACTTCGAAATAAAAGGAGTGCCTGAGGAAGGTGACGTCGTCGATGTTGTGAAGAGGATCGGGAGTACTCTGAATGAGCCGATTGCTGATTCGGACATTGACATCTGCCATCGCGTGCCCACATCAAACTCCTCCGAAGAAAAACAATGTTGTCCGTTTTGTACAACATACAAAACGGGACAAAGTTCTGCAAAAAGCGAGAAAGCAGAGGATGACTACAAAAGATCTTGATTATGGTGGAGACGGCACACCCATCTATGTGAACGAGCACTTGACCCGCTCAAACAAGATAATTCTGGGTGCTGCGATCGCTCAGAAAAAAGTAGGAGGATGGAACTTTGTGTGGGTGACTGGCGGGAAACTTTTTGCCCGCAAGGACGACGGAACCACAAGCCACAGAATTAGCAGCGCTGCTGACAAGCTGTACAGTGCAAAACTGCTCTAATGGAAGACATACCTCAGGAATGCCACTATTATGAATGTGATCATTTCAATGAAAAATACAAAAAAGGCGAAGCAATGTTTTCAGCAATTCATCTAAATATGAGAAGCCTTAAAAACAAGGTTCAAGACCTTGAAATGTTTCTGCAGTCATTTAGCTTACAATTTACCGTTATAGCACTTACGGAAACTTGGCTTTCAGATGAAAACAAATCTCCTTACCTTCAAGGTTACAAATGGGAAAGCATAAGTTGAAAGAACAAAAGAGGTGGTGGGATAGCCATTTACTTAAAGGATAATTTACCGCATAAGGTATTAGACAGCATGTGCAGAATGTATGAAAAGGTCGAGAGCTTATCGGTGAAAGTGCTTAACACCACTGTCTGCGCCTTGTACAGGCCACCTTCTGGCTCCGTATCTGAATTCATGCCGTTTCTTGAACATTCACTTTGCTCTGTTAGCTTGGCGAATGCGCCGTTTATGATCCTTGGAGATAGAAATATTGACACAATATCCGGTAACTTACATGCTAACACATTTCAAGACGTTGTTCACCAGTACGCGTACAGCAATGTGATAACACTGCCCACTAGGGTGACCGCTGACACGTCCACATCCCTTGACATCTGCGTCACAAGCATAGATAGCGTTGGTCTTTCTGCTCGTGTAATCATGAACGACATCAGCGATCACCTGCCCGTGTTTTGCCTCGCAAACGCATCCCACAGTGAACAACATAATGATGACGGAAACCCCTTGCTCCGCACGGTAAACGAAACACCGCTAAACATGTTCAGCTGCCTTATCAACCAAGAAAGCTGGCAGGCCGTCTATGATGAGCACAACCCCGCAAATGCGTACAAGATCTTCTTGGACAAATTGAAACAGTGCTACAATACAGCCTTCCCTCTGCGAAATCAGAAAAAAAGAAATAAAAAAGTTATAAAACAATGGATAACTGCGGACTTACACAAAAGAATACGTAAAAAGAATAAATTGTACCACAGTTTCATTAGCTCTCGTAACTGTGACATATTGACTGAGTTTAAAAGATTCAGAAATAAATTAAACTTCGATTTGAAAAAGGCAAGGGATGATTATTACGAAAGAAAATTTTACAAAATTCAAAACGATCAACGTAGACTGTGGAATACTGTGAATGATTTAACTGGACGAGGGTGAAAAACGCATATCGTGAATGAAATTGCAATCGATAATGCCAGTGTAGTTGGGAAAGAGCTTGTCGTTGAAATGAATTGACACTTTGTTAGCACAGGGGTATACAGTGGAGAGGACTGGGAAGCGGATAGTTTCATGACTACAGGGCAGGTTGATTCCATTATGCTTACACCTGCGACTCCTACTGTAATTGAAACAATTATCATGACCCTAGAAAACAAAGCTGCAGGCGGGGAAGACAAAATAAAGGCCTTACCTGTCAAGTATGTCGTTCATCTTAGTAGTCCTGTATTAACCCATATAATAAACGAGATGCTTACACGTGGTGAGTTTCCAGATGAATTAAAAATAGCTATGGTCACCCCTGTTTACAAGGGTGGCGATGAGAAAACGCTTACCAACTACAGGCCGATATCTGTTTTGCCGGTGTTTTCCAAGATATTTGAGCGTGTTATTAATGATAGGCTTACGTATTTTTTTCATAAACACGATATAATTTCGAGGTCGCTGTAGGGCTTTCAAAAGGATAAGTCTGCAGAACTAGCTTTATAAACATAGAGGACAAAATAATTGAAAATATTGAGAACAAACTGCTCACTCTGGGGATTTTCTTGGAGTTAAAAAAGGCATTCGACACTGTGCAACACGATATCCTTCTTAAGAAGCTTGCTGCGTATGGTGTTCGAGGAGTAGCACAGAATTTAATGACATCATATCTCTCAAATTGGTATGAGTATGTATGCGTCGACAATCTGGTATCACAAAAATTGAAAGTCGTATATGGCGTCCCTCGAGGATCTGTCTTAGGACCCCTCTTATTTCTCTTATATATAAATGATATAACTTCATTGCCAAACTCCCCTGAAATAATACTGTATGCGTACGACACTATCTTCTTCACTAGCACTACAAAAGAGGTCATAGAATCATCAGCAAACAGCTACCTCTTACATCTCTCCAGGTGGCTTAAAAGCAACCGGCTGAGTTTAAACACATGCAAAAACAAATATATAATTTTTAAGCCAGCGAATAAAAGAGACCCCAACTGTGCTCATCTGAACTTTGAGGACACGTTACTGGAACAAGTTACAGAGCAAAAGTTCTTGGGCGTATGGTTTACAGAGGACCTTACATGGAATACGCACATTAACAAATTAAAAAGTGAGCTATCTCGAGTTACTGGCTGCATGTATAAAATACACAATATACAACCCACCTGGTTGAAACAAACATTATACTACTCACTTTTCTATTCAAAACTCAGTTACGGCATTTTATTCTGGGGAACTACGGCAGCTTCCCACTACAACAAACTAATCATTGTACAAAAGAAAATATTGAGAATGTGTGAAAACTCTGTGGGTGACAAACGAGGACTCCGAACAAAGCCGCTCTTCATTAAATATAACATGCTTAAAGCAGATCAAGTTTATTATTTCAAACTACTCCAGTGGATATATCAAAATAGGCTGCACACAGTACCTGTCGACAGTTGCACCTCATACCCAATACGTAGACCGCACCATCTAAAGCCTGCCACAAGAACTAATTACGGAAGGCAAACATTGAATTATCAAATGATTAATATTTTAAAGAGTGATCACTTTAACGTACAATACCCACAATCCTTCCACAAATTCAAAAATGACTGTAAAAGCCTATTAGTGGGCAGTGACATTGCATTTTCATTTTGAGTAACTTGTGGTCATCCCTGATAACACATGTAACCTCAGTTATGTTACAGATTTTTCTCAGCGCTTGTAAAGGATATTTGCCATTGTTTCGGCATTTACATTGTGCACTTCACTTCACTTCACTTCACTTCACTTTATTTCCTTAAAGACCCCACAAGGGGGTGTTACGTAAGGGGTGGGTTGCACAGAGATACTACAAATGCCGCAGGTTTTTAACAAGTCAGGTATATGGATACACTTTGAATAAAACGTGATGGACAGGTGATTGAAACAATGTCGTGGGGAAGGCCATTCCATTCTGGAGCTGCGCGGCAAAAAAATGATGCAGAAAAAGTAGTGGTGCCAGAACGGGGTCGGGTGACTTGAAGTGGATGGCCGGTGCGGGGGGATGTGCGAGCGGCGGGAGCGATGAAAGGTGGGTGGCTGAAAGAACTGTGATAAAACTTGTGGTAAAGTGATAGTGTGGTGATCCCGCGGCGAGACGAATGAGTGGGCAGACCAGAGTCATTCTTAAGGGATGACACGCTGATATTATATGAATAAGAAGAATGAATGAAGCGAGCTGCACGATTCTGCACTGCTTCGATAGCGTTAATCAAATAAACTTGGTGAGGGCTCCAGATTGGTGATGCGTACTCAAGTTTGGGTCGAATTAGCGATTGGTAAGCCAGAAGTCTTACGTGGTAGGGTGAGTGACGCAGATGACGTTCTAGAAATCCTAATGATCGGTTAGCCGATGAAATGATATTCGTGACATGGGTGCGCCAGGAAAGATCAGGGGTTAGTGTTACACCAAGGTATTTATAGGATTCACTTGTTTCAACTGGTATGTTAGCGATCTCATAGGCAAATTGGAGCGGGTTTTTGCGGTGGTGAAAGGAAACTAATTTACATTTGGTAGGATTAAGGGTCATTAGCCAGCGGTTACACCAGTCGAACACTTTATTAAGATCATTCTGTAGGGCTGTTTGGTCAGATATCTTAGTTATTTTGCGGTAGATAACACAGTCGTCAGCGAACATGCGGATGTTACATGATAAATTATTAGGCAAGTCGTTCATATATATTAGAAATAAAAGTGGGCCGAGGACAGATCCCTGCGGCACGCCGGACGTTACAGGGAGCGAGTCAGACTTGACATTGTTTAGGGAAACAAACTGAGAGCGGTTAGTCAGAAATTGGGCGATCCAGTTTAGAACGTCGTGTGGCAGATTTAGTTGAGAGAGCTTCATTAGTAGACGCTTGTGTGGTACTTTATCAAAAGCCTTGGTGAAGTCACGAAAAATAGCATCTGTTTGTAGGTTAGTGTCGAGGTTAGCATTCAGGTCGTGAAGAAAAAGGGCTAGTTGGGATTCGCATGAGAGGCCTTTTCGAAATCCGTGTTGAGAGGGATTAAAAAAGCTGGTAGAATCAAGGAACTGCATGATCTGAGAGTATATATGTTTTATAAGTTTGCAGCACACACTGGTTAGAGATATGGGGCGGTAATTTAACGGACAGTCTCTGTTGCCTGCTTTGTGAACTGGAATGACTTTCCGACACTTCCAGTCGTAAGGGAGAATTCCTGAGGAGAGTGACTGGGAAAACAGTAACAGTAAAAATTCGGCAAATATGTGCTTAGTGTTTTTTAAGAGCTTGGAATTTATTTCGTTCGTACCAGAAAAAGATGACAACTTCATTTTTTCAATTAAGGACAGGATACCAGAGAAACTAATGTTTATGGGTGGCATTTCAGGTAAATTAACGGAAAACAGTTCTGTTTCAGTAGGGTTAGGTTCATTCGTAAAGACAGAGGAAAAGGCTACATTAAATATATTGGCACTTTCTGAACAACTTGCTTCTTGACCAGATTGATTAGTAAGAATAACAGGAGGGGTGTCATGTGGGTTTAGAATTTGCCAGAAACGTTTGGGTGAATCAGCAAGGATTTTTGGTAGCTCAGTGTGAAAGAATGAGTATTTAGCGTTGCGCACTTCTGTTAAGTATGCTTTTTCTGCAATCTTATATTTGTCCCAGGCGCAAACACTGTTTCTAGTCCTGGCGACACGAAAAAGACGTTTCTTCTTGTTTTCAAGCGATTTTAATGACTTAGCAAACCAAGGTTTTTGGCGGGTGGGACAGAAAGTTACCTTAGGGATGAAGTCATCAGCTAACTGGTTCATTTTGTTTTTGAAGAGTGACCAGTTTCCGTTAATAGGTCGTTCGCAAAAACCGTCTTGAAACGATGGAAAAAAGGCATCAAGTTCTCTAATGATGGCCCCATAGTTCCCCTTGTCATATAGTCGAATTGTTTTCCTGCAAGCTTGACGTATTTCTGGAACAAAGGCAAAGTTAGCATGAATTACTTTGTGGTCACTTATTTCTTTTAGAAATGTTACAGAAGACAGGCTCCCCGGATCTGTTGTTAAGATTATGTCAAGAATATTGGCGGTATCGGAAGTGACTCGTGTAGGTTGTGATATCCGCTGAGTAAGATTAAAGTTTAGGCAAACGTCAAGAAATTCGTTAGCTTCTTTCGCATTGGGTGCTGACGAGGTTCGGGTCATCCAATCGATATTCGGAAAGTTAAAGTCTCCAAAGAGAACGACGCGAGCATTAGGGTATTTAGTCGAAAGTTTGGTTAAGATATTATTAAGTTCGCGTGAAAAATCTGGAATGTATCTAGGAGGCCTGTAGCAAACACCTAAGAGCACCGACTGTGGTGCGGAAGGACAGATTAACCATAATATTTCAAGGTCGGAGGATATTTTGATAACCGAGGACGAAAGTTGTTTGTTTGCAGCAATGAGGACACCACCGCCGCGTGTGCCGAGACGATCCTTTCTAAAAAGATTAAAGTTGGGCAAGTCGGATAAAACTTCGCCATCGGTGACGTCAGAGGTCAACCACGTTTCAGTTAGAATAAGTAAATTGCTACTGGATGAAGATACAAGGCTTGACACGTGGTGGCGCTTAGAAAGAAAGCTGCGAATGTTTGTGAAAATAATCGAAAAAGGGAGATTAGCTTTGTGACCAGGAACGGAACCAGTTACTGATTTGGGGTGGGGAGCGGGTAGCTATGACTTTTCTTCGACAGTTTGGGTTGTATTGTCGAATACGTAGCGTTTGGAGCCCATAAATAATGTTTTATATTGTAAAAGACAAGGACCAGATTTTTCTTTAGCAAAAGCGTGAAGGTGCTTCCGTGCGTTCCGAACGTGAGGCGAGAAATCTTCCTCAATGCTAAAATGTGTATATTTGAGTTTAGAGCCATTAGCGAGAACAGTTTCCTTGGTTTTAAAAGAGGTAAATTTTACAATTATGGGGCGGCACCGGTCTCGCAAGTGGCGACCAAGACGGTGGGCACGCTCTATTTCCTTAGGTTCAATGGCTACATTGAAATGGTCCCTGCAAAACGCAGTGATTAGCTCCTCAGACTGAGCGTTGGTCTCGGATGGCGTGACGTCCACTATGTGCGTAAAATAACAAGTTGTTTCGTCGGGAGCGGTTTTCCATGTCGTCCAGCCGAGTCTCCAATACCGAGACCTGTCGAGTAGTCTGGGAGGTGGTGGTTGCAACGGTGTCTAATTCTGTTCGGAGCGTTTGAATGTGGCGGTAGTGCGATTATAAACTGTCGGTTCTCTTGCCTAGTTCGGAAATGGTTTTATCGGTGCTTGAGAGTTGGCTCTTTAGGCTCTGCACGTCTCCAATGAGCTGGGCTTGACCAGAAGACAAGCCTTTTAGTTCATTTAGTATTTCATTTAGGGTGGGGGGTCCTGGGTTAGTTTCAACGTCTCCGGATAACATAAGTAGCAAAGAACAAACACTGTTAATACAATCAGACATGATGCAAACACAGCACTGAGGGCTCGGTAGCTGAATAAGGCATCTATTGCTCGATTTTTTAGCGAAAAGGCGACGCTGGTTACGGACCTGCATGGTGAAGAGAAGTGGGTTAAGCCGTGTCGTGGCACAGCCACCGAGCCCACAGAGCGCGCCCGGCTGGCGGGGATGATTTATACGCAGTGTGCTTGATGAAGTCGATGACGGTGTGACCTTGAATTCCTCTTCGAGCGTCCAGTTTCCAGGTTCTAGCGCCGCAGAAACTACAGTGGCCAACGCTGGAAGTAGGCGCCAGTTGTCCACGGTGACGAGGCTAGCCGGGAAAGGGTAGTTCACGTGGATGGCTGATACCGGGCCCAGAAGAACGGGGAACAGCACGCAGGAGATAGCGCAAACGAAATCCTGCATGGTGAACAGAAGTGGGTGAAGCCGTGTCATGGCACAGCCACCGAGCCCACCAGGCAAGTCGTGCACCAATCTAAACCTTCGTTCTTTTCTGAAATGTTTTATGTACTGATCTATTTACTGTATATGCTATTTATTTTTGGGCCAGTGATTCTATGGTTTTCTTTTCTTTGTTGACTTCTGATGTAAGTCAATTTTATTGTTATATAATACTTATTGCTTATGTATCTTCTGCTTTTTCGAAATCTATCATGTTGAAGCAAAAGTAATGTTTTGGAGACATGCGTTTTGAATAATTGAATTTTTGGTTGTTGTGTGCTGTGTGTTAAAGATGAATAATTGAATTTTTCGTTGCTGTGTGCTGTGTGTTAAAGACATTTGGCAAATATGTATTTGAATATGTCATGCTGCCTTGAACTGTAGGGGCACTGAGGCTCTGTCACGCAGTTTTGCCTTTACCTCTGCCCCCTACACGGAGAGAATCCGTGAAACAAACAATAAAGAAAGAAGAAAGATATCTGCTATTATGGCGATGCGGTGCGTCCTAAAGCGCAATAATATTTTGACGAGGTGCTGATGTAAGTTGCCCTTTTACAAGCACTCGTTAAGAGATTTGCATCCCTGTGCTCTTGAACACGCGTCAAAGACAACTCGCACCTGTGTTGTCAGCACTTCTCGGATAACTTCTTTATGTGACATGTAATAAACCTGCGCCTAATTTTGAGGTTGGCCTTTTACAACTTCCGCATGACTGGCTAGTTGATAGTCATGAACCGTGGCGTCATCGGTCTGTACAAGAACCTCCTTGCTGGATGAGCGGCTCAAAAATTTCTTTAGTCTGGTTATGGTGACTTTCTTACTATCACACAGCTCAAACACGGTTTTCAGAGGCAATGACACTTCATATCTGCCATCCCTTAGTTCTATAACTTTCTCGAAGTGCTGCCTGGTAGAGCTTATCTAAATTTCCTTGTTCGCAGTATCGGATATATCGATAGTCTGCAGTTTCCACAATGAAAGAGTTAGTTCGTCATCAACCTTTACGTGGGCCTTCAACACGCATACCATGACTCGAGATTTAACTGCCTTTGACGGCGAGTGCTCGGTGCTCCCTTGAAAGGTCCATCCAAACTTTGAGTTCATAGCAATGACTGCTGATTTCCAGGTCAGGAACAAGGAACTGGTCGGCATGGATGTCCTATTTTCCGTTAATGAAGGTCTGGAGTGGTCACCTGTCACCACCACCCACATCCGGTCCCAGCCAATCAGTACACTTATTTTGTTTTCTCTCTTATAGGGAGGGTGTATCAGTTCATGGCAGAAATCGTGTCCCGGTTTCTTGAATGATGTGACGAATGATGAAGTCATCGTGCTGGCTCATGCGTCTTTGAAAATGTGGGGTGTCTCAAATGCTCTCAATGTACCTTCCATGTCGGAATGCTGACTTCAAAAGTGAAGTTCTACGATGCGAAGTCTTTTCGCTGTGCAACTGCCGATATCGGCGAAAGTGTTGACTGATATGGCAGCAAAGCCAACACACCCCTGTGATGTTATTGGGGCCGGATCACTCCAGAAAAAGGGAGAAGCAGCACGCAGAAGCACAAACACACATCAGATTTGTATTGACGCACATACACGCGACACGCACACACACGCGACAGTTCCCCAAAATACCTCAGATGACATGCAGCTATATACTTGTATCAGTCAATTATAATCGGCCTACAGTTCAGGCGGAAGCGCGTGTCGCCGTGTTGGGGACCTTGTGGAACCGATGTCGGCCAGTGGAGTCGGACAGCAGCGTCGGTCGGCCGCGTTGGACGGCCGGGTCGGACGGCTGGGTCGGATTGCCGGGTCGGACGGCCGGGTCGGACAGCCGCGTCGGACAGCCGCGTCGGATGGCCGAGTCGGACGGCCGAGTCGGACAGCCGCGTCGGACGGCCGGGTCGGAGGGCCGGGTCGGACGGCCGGGTCGAACCGGCTCGCGGGGCTCAGGTGGCCAGCCGCAGTCACCGGGTCGTGTCCACAGCTGGCGGGGTAGCCCTGTGGCCGCTCACTCGAATGCTCGATCGCCCCGGTTCAGGACCGCCAGCCCTCCTGGGCCAGTTGCCCAGCGGAAGAGCGGGGCGAGGTAACTTCTCAGCGGGTGACAGCGTTGGCTCGGGTGTGGCGCAGTGGCGCGGGCGGCGATAGCTCCTATGGGCCAGACGCCCAGCGAGGAAGCTGTTTTCCGTCGAACGCCAAACCTCGCGCACTGCTCACGCCACGGGACCACGGGCCACTCTCTCTCGCGCCACGATTTTTTTTGAGGCGCCACTGCCGACGCTCCCAAATTGGTGTCGATGATGATGATGATGTCCCTCTTGCGGGTATTTGCAAAGAGTCGCTGTCATCTTCGCCACCGCACGGCGCACTGTCTTCATATATTTATACTTTCCACTCCCGCGTACCACATATTATTACAATACCCCCCTTCTCGAGAAAGTTGTTCACAACTATTCTAACACAAGGACGCGGGATGGAGAAAAAGAGAAAAAGCAAAATTGTCGTGTACGTTTGTCCGATTGTTCATGTAAGCACACGACACACATTGTTCACAGGGCGTTGCGCCCAGTTAAAGTACGAACGCACAAATCTGTTCGCTTTCAAATAAAGATTAAACACTTGAGTGGTTGCATTGTCCAATCGCATTTTGCTAGATGAGCATGTGATTACGCGCGACTGAAGTAGTCAGTTCCGACATTGTCACAACCTTTTATGTAGTGAACAGTAAAGGAATACTCCTGCAAAAGTAGACTCCAATGCAACACTCTGTTGTTGACGTGCTTGGGGTGCTCCTCGGTGGGCTTGTTTCCACTTGCCTGGTCCCCGGCGCTTTCTCGACTTCGAAGGGCCTTGTGTCGGCGCTTCTAAAACTTCAGGACCGAACGAACTTGTCGTATTCTTGCACGCACACAAAAACACGCACTGACGAGGATGTGGAACGACCTGTACTTTCCCTTTAGGGGTTGTCTTTTGGCACTTCTCACACGACTTCACAAAGCGTTTTACGTCGTTGTGTACATCTCGCCAATAAAATTCTTGTAAGACACGATCGGTTGTTCTCCTGATACCTTTATGTCCTGCCATGATGTTTTCATGAGCCACTTCTAATACGCCATGTCTAAATGCTTTTGGTATGACCACCTGCTTAAAGGTTCTGCCAGTGGCCCGGTGATAAAGCCGATACAACAATCCTTTTTCTTCCACGAATTCGTAGCTGTGGCCCTTTCCCGAGTTAAACGACTTGCTTACTTTCGCAAAAATATGTTTCAGCGTCAAGTCTTTCCGCTGTTCTTCAATGAGCTGTCCTTTTGTCACGTCACGTAAGACGATTGTCGGAACGCACAAGGGACGAATCTTGCCTTGTTCTTCAGTTCTGGCTTCAGCCACGCTCGATACATGCTGAGGCTTCCTAGGCGCCTTATTCAGCTTCATTTCTATCGGCGACGACTCAGCGTTGGGAGCAGCGGGATGCTTCCAGTCAGAATCCGGATCGTATGGTCCTCTGACGCCTGGAAGATTTCCCAGAACAAGGTCGTAGAGGGGCTCGTCCATACATGCCACTGTTAACTTGCCTGTAAAATACGGCGTGTTCACTTGCACGACAGCTTCAGGCAGGTAGCTTGTTGAGCCGTCCAGAAGAACAACGTTCCTCTTTCTTCCCGTCATATACACCTCTGGAACGAGTTTCCGTCTGACAATTGCGGTAATACAACCGGTGTCTCGTAATACACGAACACTTCTTCCCAGCAGCCGGCAGTTGAGTGATGGGTCTCGACAACGAAGTCCCGTAAGCGACACTTGAGCCTTTCTATTAAAGCACCTCTTGCTACAAGAAAAGCTTAGATGCGAAACTTCAGGCGACGACAGTGAAGATTTGTCGAAGGTATTTTTAGTGACGAATTTTCTAAATCACGATGCTGTTACAAACGCCGATAATCGTAAAATAGGGATTAGCAGGCCACCATGTTATACTACTGCGAGTTCATCAGCAGATTCAATTAGTATTGGACCTCTGTGTTCCGGCACGCACACCAAGCAAACTAGGCTTGGGACGAATAAACTGAACGCTTCTAATGCGTTTGATAGATTAGCAGTGGTTAGGGAGGAAATAATAGAGGCAATCTGTTAAAATTATGCCTGTTGATATAGATGAAGGTAACATACCTAAAGCTCAAACAATCGCCAATAATTCAGCCTAAAAATAGGTGTGATGTCAGGTAGTCGGATTGAAAAGGTTTTCACAGCAGTAACCAAGAAACGATGATGAAGGCAGGCATCGTGATGATGAAAGCGAGAGTAAGTATGTTTCTGTCATTAGTACAAGGTAGTGACACGATCAGAGCGCCGAGTGGTTCTGGTAAAGGCGTAGGCCTTAAATAAGCTCCTGCACATAGCCAAGACAATAAGCGGAGAGGTCTAGTGTCAAGGGTTCATCGGCGGAGAGGTCCATCGTCATCATCCGAACGGTCCTCCACCGGGAAAATTACTTACCTCTCGTGGTTTCCTGGTTCGCGGAGTCTGTGGCCTTGGTGGAACCAACAATAACAGGACGTTCACAATGCGCTCTGCTGACATATTTCAGGCCTTGCTGCTCTCGGTCACCGGAGTAAGCAGGTACACGTGTGTGAGCTGTCCAAGAGTGCTAATCGACGGAGCATCGACAAGCAAAATTGACCGTCGTTCTACCAACCCTGTTAACATGAACTTCGCTGCGCATACCATACCCGTGAGCGGCATCACGTCATCGGAGCGTAGAGCTATAAGAAGAACGCCCTGCGACCGAATCTACAGTGGGTTTGGTAGATCCAACAACGGCACGTTCACAATGCGCTCTGCTGACATATTTCAGGTTAGTTATCCTTGTACCTGTAGAGATGATGATAGGTGTCTATTTGGTCTGCCAAGCCCATGCACACTGCTCTCCATTGTATGTGATTGTATTCATGTCTGCACATTATTGCTGTGTGGAAATGTTGAAGAAAATTCCGGTTCTACCAGTGCTGAGATGCTCGAAAAACTGTTTGCAGGTCACGAGGCTATCCGTAGCGACTGGAATGAAGTGAAACCGAAACTTACTCAAAATGAAATGACTCTGAACAAATTCGGTGCGCGTTTAGAGAAAGTCGAGAATAAACTGAAGGAAATGAGCTTAAAAACTGGTACCATTGATAGTCTAAATGATCATGTCATGAGACTTCGAAACACTATCATGCAGCAACAAAGTAAGCTTACTGCACTGGAGGACCTAAGTCGTCGAAATAACTTGGTTGTCTTCGGAATTACGGAGGGGCCGAATGAATCTGAAGAGGTACTTCGGCGCAAAGTTATAATGAAGTTTTTTGTGATAGACTTGGAATGAATTGCGAATCGGTAGCTCGAATTCACCGGCTTGGGAAATCCTCGTCAGATCGCCCGGTTATTCTTTATTTTCAGGACTATATTGAGAAACAGAAGGTGCTCGGCGGATCTGGAAAGTTGAAAGGGACGAGCATGTTTATAGAAAATGATTACTCTTTGGAAACCCTAAGAAAAAGAAAACAGCTATGGTAAACTACGAAACACGAGAAAACGGGAAAGTGTCACTCGTAAATACTAAACTTGGCATCGAAAAAACGCTTTACGTATGGGATAATGTATCTTCCACATGTGTTCCAGTTCTAGCTGCTGACTGAAAGGTATCCGAATCATAGCGATCACAGATCTCTGACAAATTTTCGCGTATCCTTTCTTTGAATGCCAGGAGAATTGTCAACAAAATAGATAAACTTGAAATTTTGTTACTTACTTACCGCCCTCACTTGGTGGTTTTGACTGAAACCGGGTTAAATGAAAAGATTTGTGATAGTGAAATTATACCGCCTGGTTTTAGCGTATATCGACGCTGTCGTTGTTCACGTGGTGGGGGAATCGCAGTGATTGCTAAGTCTGGTATAAATGTTCATGTCATGCAACAGATGGAAGATAATGAGAGCTTATTTCTAAACATCACCACAAATGAGTTGTCATTTGTACTCTGCGTTGTTTACAGGGCACCTGATGCTGATGTGTCTTTTCTTCCGAGATTGTGTGATCAATTGGTTAAGTTTTGCAAACGAAATATAATAAGAGGAGGCTTCAACTTGCCATCTACAAACTGGAAACATTTGGCGTGCGTTGAATGCGCTAATACGCATTCCATTCTTGATATAACGCTCGCTTTGAATGTTGAACAAATTGTATGTGATTTTACTAGAGCAAGCAGTTCTGGACCGTTTTTTGTCGGTGAATCTTTTTTTAAATGTACTATTGCTGTTGAGTCGGGTATTTTAGACCATAAATTGTTGTTTCTCACCCGGTCGTGTCCCAGTGACGCCAGATAAAGTCCGCCTAGTGCGACAAATCATAGACATTTTGAACGAAGTGAAGATACCTCAATTATTGATTATTTAGAAAAAAACACTATTCATTGATACTCATTCTGGAAAAGTTCATGACCTATGGTGTCATCTTAAACAAGCAGTGTCATTCTGTACTAAAGATATCGTACCTATGAGGAGGGCTACTAAAGACCGCAAGAATCCGTGGGTTAGTCGTGAAATCATCCACATCAAACGCAAGCTAAACCGATTGAGAAGGAATCAAAATATGTGTAAGAAGACCCTCACGGAACTGAGGAAAAAATTGGCAATTAACGTGCAACAAACAAAGCATAATTCACTTTTTCACTTCCGGAATGACTTAGAATTGATTCATCAAAATTTTGGTGTTACCTCGGAAATACAAATGAGTCAATTCAAAAAATTTCAGTAAGTAATCACCTTGTCGAAAGCGCAGCTGATATAGCTCACGCATTTTATGTATATTTTTGCAGTGTTTTTTCCCCTAATGACAACTACAGCATAGACAAGGAACTTTCGGAGACAGATATACCAGTGAGAACAAGCGAGGGGGTTCTGTCTATGCTACGTGAATTGAACGAGAAAAAAAGCGCGGGTAAGGGTGGCATCGCCGCTGCCTTCGTGAAACGCTTTGCAGCGTACATTGAAGACTACATGGCAAATCTTTTTCAGCTTTCTTTAACTACTAGTCAGCTTCCTGTGACTGGAATATAGCACGCGTTGTGCCAATTTTAAAGAAACGCGACAAGCTTAACATAACAAATTATAGGGCCGTGTCGATTATGTCTCCTTGTTCGAAACTTATGGAACACGTCATAGCTGGATATATAAGGTCTTTCTAGTCTAATAATAAAGCTTTGTCTCCTTATCAACACTGATTTACCAAGGGAAGATCTACTACGACCCAGTTACTCACCACTGTACATGACTTTATTATGACATTGGACCACTCGGGGAAAATAGGTGCATTCTTTACAGACTTTAACATGGCGTTTGACAAGGTGTCGCATACGAAACCAACACATAAGCTAAATTAACCGGCCTTCCCTGCTACTTAGTGAAATCGGTTGAAGCACACTTGCATAGCAGAAAACAATTTGTGGTAACGGATGAGTGTGCGTCTGATACGCTCCCTGTTTCTTCTGGTTTGCCTCAGGGCAGTGTACTCGGACCCTTGCTTTTCTTAATTTATGTGAATGATCTCATCGAATTTTTGTCTGATACAGTGTGTGTAAAACTTTTTGTTGATGCCTGTACTATACACAAGGAGATATTGTGCGAGAGTGATCACGCTGTATTGCAGGACCAATTGTTCGAAATTGACCAGTGTTGTCAAACTTGGGATATGGAAATTAACGTGCAAGAAACAGTCATTAACAGTTACATGCATATTTTCGAAAATAATAAAGTTTTGCGCAGAAAAGCTGGACATAAACATAGCTGGTGCACAGTTGGAATGTGTACATCAACTAGGCAAATACAATGCAGACAAGCACCGGCCCCTCATAGCAAAGTTCACATTTTTTATAGACAAAGAACAGGTACTTGCAGCTGCACGTAAGCTTAAAAGCTCATCATTTTTCATACGCGAAGACTTCTCGTTTACCACTCACCAAGCCAGAAGAAAACTGATAGAATTTGCGAAGACGCAAAACAAACCGTATAGGTTATCTGTGGATAGGCTGCGTATTGGTACAACAACCTATGTCTATGATATTGCAACACAAAGTGTTGTGCGGTGGAATAGATAGCATGAGAGGCACACGTGTACTCACGACCGTCAAGAATCGAGATCTTCTCCCATTATAACACCAATATCACTATCATTTACTAACATCCGAAGCCTAATATCAAAGCATGAAATGGTTTCATCCTTTCTTGAAGATGCCGGTTCTGACATAATCATTCTCACCGAAACCTGGCTGCATCCAGATGTTTCTGATAATGAATTTTATTTTTCTCGCCCGCACTTACAATATCTACCGGCATGATCGCCTTGACAGGCGAGGGGGTGGCGCCATTCTTGCGATTAAAAAAATCATTACATCTTATTACGTTAACTCAGACTGGAATCTCGAGATCGTTTGGGCCACCTGTCTAACCCGTTCTACAAAGGTACTCATTGGTGCCTGTTACCGTCCTCTTGATTCACTTCAAACCTTTGCCACCGACCTTCGTAACAGCATTACTACTGCAATTAAGGCCTGCCCAGCGGGTATAATTTATCTATTAGGGGATTTTAATTTTCCACACATCGACTGGGCAAAGCTAACCTCTACCTGTCGAGTGTCATTAGATTTCATTAATTTAACCCTAGACTTCAACTTCACGCAGATTGTCAACCAACCCACTCGCGGTCCCAACATCTTAGATTTAGTACTGACAACCAACCCTGAAACAGTTCAGCAAATAACATACTTGGATGGTTTTAGCGACCATAATCTACTCCAATTAACCCTTAATATTCCGTTACCATATACGGGTATAGTAAAAAAAAACAATTCGGAACTATAACAAGGGTCACTATACTACCATTAATGATGACCTGGACCTTTTTTTCAACAATGCACTTCTCCCTTCCTTTTACAGTAGAACGGTCGAGGAAAACTGGGTGCTCTTTCGAGACAAATTACAGTAATTTGTAAACCAGTACATCCCATTAATCAAAATATCCAATGATAAATCGAACCCATGGTTCACCTGTTTCCTTCGCCGTCTTCGAAACAAAAAGAAACGCTTATACACTAGTGCTAAACGATTTAACACCCAATTGGCTTGGGAAAAATACAATCAATGTTTAAAAAACTACAACTCCGCATTATCCGCTGCTAAAGATAAATATTTTTCACATGACCTTCCATCTCTTCTCAAATCCAACCCTAAAAAGTTCTGGCAAATTATCTCTCCGAACCGCGACAGTAATCACATTTTTTTTACATGATAGCGACCATGTGCCCCTTCAAGACAATGAGCGTCCTTCATGCTTCAACACATATTTTTCATCTATATTTAGTACTGAAGATCACTCCACCCTACCTGACATTCCCGATTTAGACTATCAGTACATGACACCCATCGACATTACTATCGACGGCATTATATCTCTTATAAACAATCTTAAGCTATCTAATTCTTGTGGCGTCGATGAGATTAATTCCAAAATACTAAAGAACACCGTTATGACTTCTAGCAAAATACTATATCACATTCTCAAACAGTCACTAACTTCAGGAGCACTCCCGTCAGATTGGAAGACTGCGAAAGTAGTTCCCATATTCAAGAACGGTGACAGATACTCGCCAGATAAGTACCGGCCAATTTCGCTCACGTGTATTTGTTGTAAAATGCTCGAGCACATAATAGCTTCTCATATATACAACCATCTGGAATCAAACAACTTTTTTTCAGTAATCAGCACGGGTTCAGGAAGGGTTTGTCATGTGACCCTACAGGTTTTAGAATTCACGACTGACCTGCATTTAGACAGGGACCATAATATACAGATTGATAGCATATTCCTTGACTTTTCCAAGGCGTTTGATCGCGTAGCCCATTGCCGTCTAATTTCAAAGTTAAACGCACTAAGATTGAATTCACTGACACTAACTTGGCTCCGGAACATTCTTTCTAATCGCCGACAATTTACTATCGTTAACAACCTTTCTTCGCCCCTTTCCTATGTCACTTCCGGCTTGCCACAAGGTAGCGTTCTCGGGCCGCTACTATTCTTAATATACATTAACGATCTTCCTAATAACTTAACATCCCGAGTGCGAATATTCGCAGATGACTGCATTATTTACCGCCCTATAACCAGCCCCGATGACCACCTCATTCTTCAAAACGACCTTCATCTCATATTCGATTGGTGTAACACTTGGTTAATGAATCTTAATTCGTCTAAATACAAAGTAATGTCTTTCACCCGTAAACACTCAATTTCTTCCTTCCAATATAACGTAAATAATAAGCCAATTTCTGTAGCTACTTCCTGCAAATACTTAGGCATTAATCTCGCACCAAGCCTTTCCTGGGCCCATCACATCAGTACTATATGTGCTAATGCTTCACTATCACTGGGGTACTTACGCCGAAACCTACGTAATACGCCCTCTAACATCCGTATGCTGGCTTATCAGACGTTTGTTCGCCCCCAGCTCGAATTTGCCTCCCCAGTCTGGTCACCGCATCATAACAACCTAATCAGCTTATTAGAATCAATTCAAAATAGGGCCGCCAGGTTTATCTCGCGTAACTACACCTACAATTCAAGCCTCTCACAAATAAAACTTGATATTTCACTTCAGCCACTAAGTACTCGGCGCGATTTTGCACTCATATCAATATTTCACAAGTACGTTCATGCGGATAGGAAATCTTCTTTACGGCTTGAAGTCGCACCTTTCACATCTCGCAGATTACATAATCACCTCAGCTTCACACGCATCTACGGGAACACACATGCATTCAACTGGTCGGCGCTTCCTCGTGCCATTCGATTGTGGAACGCTCTTCCTGATTTCATCGTCTCCAAACCTTATCCCGATAAATTCCGCCAGCTCATCATTTCATATTCCACCGCCTAACTTCAATAAAGTGCACGATGCTTTTTTCTTTTTTTTCAGTTATGTGCTCTCTTGTTTATGAGCTCATTTCGCTTATTATTCTTGTATTCTTTAGCATTGTTAATTATTTGTACTGGAGAGGGCAACATTATTTTTCATTGTTTATTAAAGAAACTGTATCGTTTTTTTTCTGATATGTACATTCCAGACCTTGTTATGTTGTGCAATGCTTTTAATACTTGTATAAGATAGGCATATATTTTTTCACTGTCAATTAATAATGTATGTCTATTATGTTTTTTATATGTTCTATATACTCTGTTAATCTTATTGTAACGCCCCCCTTACCCAATGCCTCATACGAGGCCTGTAAGGACATTGTTAAATAATAAATAAATAAATAAATAAATTACAGCCTAGTTCTTGTTCCTATACTCTTTGTAACCAAGAAATAGCAAAGGTTACAAGCTATAAGTATTTAGGCGTTACACTTACTTCTAAGTTATCCTGGCCAGGTCACGTTTCAGATATATGTGTATGAGCATTTAGGATGTTGTGTTTCCTAAGAAGGAAACTAAACGAAGCTCCAGCAAAGTTAAAGTTACTAGCGTACAATACATACATAAGGTCGAAATTAGAATATGCCTCCGTAATTTGGGATGCCGAAATAAGGCTGGATATATATAAACTTGAGATGTTGCAAAGAAAAGCAATCAGATTAAGTTTTGGTAAATATAAAAGGTGTGACGCCCCTACTAAACTTATCCAAGAACGCGGGAGAACAACATTGCAGGTGCGTCGAAAATATGCTCGGATTGTGTTCTTGTATAACATGTTGAAAGGTAAATTTGGCACGTCCATACCTTCATATGTAAAACCCTTAGACACCAGGAAGACTCGACACAATCATGACCATGCACTGAAACCAATACTTGATAAAACCAATGCATTTAAACACAGTTTCCTTCCCCAGACAATTTCTGACTGGAACGCTCTTCCTAAATCCATTTTGAGGAGACTGATATTCAAACGGGACTGGAAAAATTGTTGGTTTAGTTTTCTTTTTTGCTTGTAACCAAGTACGTACTATATGTGTAGTGATGTAACCCTGTTTGATTGATAATGGCGCTATTCATTTGTAATCCCGATTTATACTACCCATGTTCTTTTTAAATTTTATTCCGCTTTTTTATATTATCATGCTGTTAACAAGTATTCTTATTACTCATATGCTATAAACATGTTTTGATATTACTCTTAGCTCTCATCGGTACTACTGTTGCTTTAAACATTGTATAACATCATAAGTGCCTTTAACAGGAGGTCACGATACAGTCTTTGACTATGGGACCTCCTTATGTATACTACGCACATGTAATTATCTGTATTCTTTACTAATAAATAAATTATGAAATTATGAAATTTCCCACTCCTGCTTGGGCCTGTCATATCCTGCAGTATTGTGAAATAAATAAATAAATAAATAAATAAATAAATAAATAAACCTCGGGGATACCTGTGGTACGCCCAGAGTTTCGCTCCTCGCGCCAATTTGTGGTGTTAATGGCCTCCTCCCATTCGTGGGTTGCTGTGTTGCCCTGGTGATTTCAGGGAGCGGTAAGAGTCAAAGGGGTGACGTTTTTTCGTTCATGATGCCACTTAGCTGGATGCTAGAAAACGAGATGGAAAACGTTGCCTGAACTTGTGACGCTGAATTCAAGGCCGGTCATAGAACGGTCAAAAAGAGTGTCTAAAAATAATTAGTCTTTATTAGACACACTTCTCGTTTCGTGTCTCGTCTATGTTTTGCGCTGTTAACACCATGTTGTTGTTGTTGTTGTTGATGATGATAATGTAAGGAACCGCTTTATTCCAGCCGAGCTCGTGCTACTACGACGACGATCAAGCTGTTTGCTAGTGATGATACATACAGATGAAGGAGATGTACAATTATGATGATATGTGGAGATGATGAAGTTGAAAGTCTGGCACGTGTTGCGCTCACACTAATTCCCTCTCGCTGTGGAAGCGACCGCCTGGCCGCGCGGAAGTATTAAGAAATGCGTCGAGTATATGGTTTTAAGCGAGAGACATGCAATATCTCTTTCCCACGGCAACGGTAATCGTACGTCGTTCTAAGCGGCGAGACGCGGTAATTGATAGGGTATGTCTGCTCAATCACCGTGTAAGGTGTTATAAAACGCGTGAAAAATTTTTCGCATAAGTCGGGAACGCACTCGGGAGTCCAAAGAAGAACTTTGTCGCCAGGAGAAAAAGTCACAGCATGGTAGGTGGAGTCACAACGAAACTTGCGAGCGTCCTGGGAGATGCCGGTATTAAGGCGGGCGAGGCGACCACAGCCCACGAGGCGAGACAGACTGTTCCGAGAAAGGAGCTTCTGTGGGTACAGGAGTTGAAATGAACGATACATCAAGAACGAAACTTGGTGAACGGGCATAGATCAGGAAAAGCGGTGAAAATCCGATGGTACGTTGTGTAGCCGAGTTATAGGCGAATGTCACGAACGGCAGGATTGCATCCCAGTTCGTGTGGTCGGGGCGGATGTACATCGCAATCACGTCGCAGAGGGTACGATGAAAACTCTCTGTCAAGCCGTCGGTTTGCGGTTGGTAACTGGACGTCATCTTGTGAATTGTGTTAGAGGCGTGCAGAACTTCGGTAAGCGTAGAAGAAAGGAACACTCTGCCGCGGTCGCTTAGCAGAACGCGCGGAGCGCCACGGCGTGAGAAAATGTTGCGCAGAAAGATATCGGCGACTTCAGCAGCAGTCCCTGGTGGTAGAGATGCAGTCTCCGAGTAGCGTGTTAGATGCTTCAGAAGAACTCCTCCCTCTGTCCCCGTCTTTATTTGCGGTCAATATGATATGCGTGTTAGATGGTCTACGGCAGTTACAATCCAACGATTGCCATGTGAGGTCGTGGGAAGAGGACCGTACAAGTCTATTCCAACTACTTCGCAAGGCGAAACGGGACAAGGCAGAGGTTGTAAAGAGCCAGAAGAAGCTGTTGTCGGTCGTTTGCGGGTTTGACGATGAACACAGGGTGCAACGTCCTTCGCAATGACTGAAGACAGGCCAGGCCAGGAGCAGCGGCTTCGTGTTCTGTCAGAAGTCTTGTGGTAGCCTAGATGACCGGCATCCGATGATCGTGAAAGGCTTCGAGCACCGGCATTGCAGATAACCTGGTATGACCGGGACCCATTTGTTGCCATAGACGTGATAAATGTAGCGATGTAAAGTCTGATTATGCAGCTTGAATTGATTAAGTTGTCGACAAAGTCGGACGTTCGGATGTGAAGAAGAACCTTCCATGCGTTGGAGAATAGTTCAGCAGCATGGGTCAATACGTTCGTGGGACACAAGAACAGATGGGCTGTCGGGTCTTAGCCAATTGAGGGTTGCGATGGGTAAAGCCGATGAAGAGGACTCGGGACGTACGCTAGTACGGAAAGGAGATGGTGAATCGTCACGATTCGGCATAGGGTAGTGAGATAGAGCATCGGCGTCTTGATGCTTCTTTCCAGCCCTGTAGGTGACATCGAAATCGTACTCCTGTAGGCGAAGCACGCAGCTACCCAGGCGACCTGCTAAATTCTTTAGCGATGAAAGCCAGCACAGTGCGTTATGGTCCGTACCGACTGTGAGATGGCGGCCGTGAAGATATGGGCGAAATTTTTGCACTGCCCAACGCACTGGGCTGTCTGTCTTCTGCACTAGAACAACTGGGGAGGACCACGAACTCGAGAGACGACCTATGACATTTCTTCTAAGAATATCTGATACGTTTTCCTCAATCATATTGCGCTCTTTAAGACACACGCAATATGGGCGCCACTGAACAATGCGGTAGCCAGAAGTCTGTATGCGATGAGTAGCGGCGGTAGCCACACCGAGGACGGGCCAATTGACCTCGAACAAGGAACAGTGTTGGTTCAATAGTGCGAGGAGATCTGGACTTTGGGCAGGCGTTAGGCCAGGGCTCATGGTTGCCAGCAATGTTGTGGAAGAGGCATTACTTGGCGGCGAGCTTGACTCAGGTGGCATTGTCTAAAGTGTGACAAATGCAGCGCGATGAGTGTCAACAGCGAAAGTGACATTTGATCCCCGAGGCAACATTTGATGTTCGGTAGTTTGGTTTAAGGCGGTAATCAATGCAGACCCCTCATAGAAGGGAATAAGGCCAGGGGTAATCAGAATCAGGGGAATCAGAAGAGCAAAGTGTATAACAGCTGTGTCTTACCAGTACTCACGTATGGGGCAGAAACCTGGAAGCTTACGAAGAGGGTTGTACTTAAGCTCAGGACGACGCAACGAGCTATGGAAAGAAGAATGATAGGTGTAACGTTAAGGGATAAGAAAAGAGCACATTGGGTGAGGGAACAAACTCGAGTTAATGACATCTTAGTTGAAATCAAGAAAATGAAATGGGCATGGGCAGGACATGTAATGAGGAGGGAAGATAACCGATGGTCATTGAGGGTTACGGACTGGATTCCAAAGGACGGGAAGCGTAGCAGGGGGAGGCAGAAGGTAAGGTGGGCGGATGAGGCTAAGAAGTTTGCAGCGACGACATGGCCAGAATTAGTACATGACCGGGGTAGTTGGAGAAGTATGAGAGAGGCCTTTGCACTGCAGTGGGCGTAACCAGGCTGATGATGATGATGAATCAGAATCACTCGAGATAGGGTATCGCCATAGGGTGGAATGAGTACGTCGGTATCAACAATGTGGCAGGAGTTGACACTTATAATCACTTCTCTAAATGGCCAAAGAACATAATCGGAGGAGGTGACGAGATGATTGCGTTCTTGGTGGTTAGGAAGAGAATTGCCGGTGGCTTCCAGTTGTCTGAGGCGCTGACGACAAGAGAGAGAAGCGGACGCGAAAGATAAAGAATTGCCACCCCAAGATGAGTTCGTGGTACATCACAAAATACCGCAAAAACAATGCAGTGACGAATTCCGTCTATGGAGACTCGAACAGTATACTGCGCGATTGGACGAATAATAGCGTTGGTGGCTGCACGAAGAGAAGGGCCGGAGTAAGGCGTAGTCTCCAGGCGGGGACTAGTCAGCACGAATAATCGAAATGGAAGCACCAGTATTAACGGGAGCTTCGACGTATACACGTCCTACAAACACTGACAGCAAGTTGGACGGTCGCTCCGGAGGAATTGTAGGCTGTCCAGTGGACGCAGTTTTCCCTCCTAAAACTACGTCGAGGAGTATTCCGAGGGGGCGTTTGTAACATGAGAAGCGGGTCGGAGAGGCGACACCGAAGGACGACGTGGAAACGGCCACCTGCCGCGAGATTCACGAGGATTCACGGGTATATCAGTAGGGTAGGAAGGAGAAGGCAACCGGTGATAAGAGGAACGGGAAGACGTGCGCTGAAAGCCCAATGCTGGATGGACGCTTTTACGTTCCTCGCGAGCGTAGCCACGTTGCTCATCCTGCTGCCGCCTTCGACAAAATCGGGAGATGTGTCTTCGATAGCCACTGCAGTAGCAAATGGGCCTGGCAGGACGCGGAGTGTAGTAACGCTGTACACGCACTGGCGGTGACAATGAAGCCACTGGAGGGTGGTCTCCTGGAGTAGGCGAAGCGGCGGCGATGGCTGGAGAGAGCGCCGCAACGTCGCCATGTGTCGGTACCTGATGAGTGCAGGGGTCGCTGGACCACGGTAGGCGTGATGCGGACGTGATCTCTTGGGGAACGATGTCGTGCAAACCGGTCGATGGAGTAGGGATGGTATTGTGTGGAGCGCAGGAAGAGCACCACCCGTGAAGCTCTTCGTGGACGATGTCGCGGAAAAGCGTGCGCAAATCCATGGTCCAAGGTCGACGAATGTCGCAGGTATGGGTGCATAGACGAAGGGACTGGAGCTTCTCAAGTCACTGGCAAGTGGTTATCACACCCTAGATAGTAGCAAGATTTTCGCGTAGCAAGGGCATTGAAGGCGCTGGTGTTTATGCCTTTAATAATGAGGCGTATTCGATCGCTCTGGTGGCGTTCACACGTTTGCACAATGCAAGCACATCTTTCAATGTATGAGGTGTATGACTCCGCAGCGAATTATATGCGCTCGCGGATCTTCTTCTTCGCAGCCTGAGCGCGAACAGCTGAGGCACAAAAAATCAGCCGAAGCTGCTGTGTGAACATCGCCCAGTCCGGCAGATCTGGCTCATGGTTCGAAAACCAGGTTTCCCCGACATTGGACAGGTAGAACGGGACGCTCAGTAATTTCTGTTAACTGCCCCACTTCTTAAAGTCGCTTACGAAGTCGTAGTTTTGGAGCCATTCCTCTACGTAATCCGAGCGTAGACCAGCGAAGAATTGGTGGTCGCGCCGGCGGCTGTTGATGGTCACGACGGAATGCGAAGGGTGCAGTGGAGCAGCGGCCTCGGATGTGCTTGGATTCGATGAAGCGAGCATGGCCGCTAGTGTAATGCGGCGACCTGAACGGAGCTCCAGTGAGAACGTGCGAGAGGTCTTGGGGAACGAAAAGCACGGTCCACCACTTGCAAGGAACCGCTTTATTCCAGCCCAGATCGTGCTACTACCACGAGGATCAAGTTATGTTGCCGGTGATGATATATACAGAAAATGTACAATCGATGGTGATATGTGGAGATGATGAAGTTGAAAGTCAAGCATGTGTTGCGCTCACAATATTGATGATGTCCATGCAATGGAATGTTGACCACGAAATCAAGCGGAGTGGTCGCCTGGCGGGCACTCGCTGAAGCACGATAGTGTAGCTGGCACGTCATGTCGTCGGCTACATTCGTTACTTGTTTACATGTGCATGTACGGCGCACATATCCTTTAAAGCATGTCAGTTGCGTGGCTGTATGGCCGTCTTAAGTGGCGGTATGCCTCTTTTTGTCACTGCAGAGACTCGTTTTACTTTGTGGTGTAGTATTTTGGCTGCATTAAAGTCAGTGACTGAACGTTTGGAGCGTGCGATGTGTGATCGTCGCGCCCTCCGTTCGTCACAATAATTTCAATTTCATTGTGGTAGTGTTATCCATGCATTTCAGAAAGAAACACTTGGCGTCGTTTTAAATAAATGAAGTGGCTGCTGCGGTACCTGTAGGGCGCACTTTAGATTACGAGACGAGATTAGCCCCAGAAGTGCGAACTTTTTAAGAGTGTACGTGATTTCTTGACAGGTAGCCGAGCATTAGCCATCTCCGCGATCGGAGCAAAGTAGTAGTTGTGAAGTACAACTAAAAATAAAAGAAATTGGTTTGTTGACACCTGATGATCGACGAATGAAGTCATGAAGCCGTGTACGTCACGTCCCCGAACAGTTGCCACAGGCACTCGTGCCAGATGGGTTGTACCATGGCTGATACACAAAGCCGAGCTGATCCCTTGTTTCCCAGTAAAAGCGGCTTGCACCGGCGCTTTGCGTGTCGTCAAAAGGAGGCTGCCACACGGCAGGCAGGCTCGCCGCCTACAGAGTTGCAAGTATACCGGCGCCTTTGCTGACCCGTTGTGCCTAGTCCCAACGCGTTCAGCCGTGACGTGACTAACCTTCAGGTGTCGGAGTACGCGGCGGAATTTCCACGCAGACACGATGGGGGATGCTCGCGTGTCCGCCTTTCCCGAGGCGCTGCACTGCGTTGCTTTGGTGAGTCAAGCACCAGCGCGTTGTGTCTTTGGTTCTTTGGAGAGTGCGATAGGTGCTGCAGCATCCTGCAACTCGACACAAGTCGACTGTGGACTAGGCTTTGGAAAGTCCAAAACCCAGTCGGTCGCTTTAGGTCGATGACGGCTTTTTAGATCTAAAGCGTTATCAAATACGGACTCGCGTCTAATGAAAATTCAATGAAATTTAGGCACACTGTCATTTCACCTTGGTTTCACTGACACAATTAGCAGTCCGCGTGTTCGTCACCTCGCCATTAACTTGGCCTTTGATTATTATTCCGCAGCCGCCTAAGCACACCCGATAGCGTATGATATGTTTTTTGCATTATTTCATAGTTTGTAAGATAAGTAGGGGATCTTAGTGTAGAGTCTGCTCCTCATTGCTTGTGAGTTCGCATTGAAAGAATACTATTGCTATTTATGCGGGAACGTCTGACAACAATTAGGTTTCACCGACCGAAAATCTTGAAACAAGAAATATAGTGTGGCATACAGTCGGCACCAACAGTAGTAACGCAACACCAGCACTATGTGCTCCCTATGAGAATTTCCTCAAAGCAGTCACAATGCGAGATGAGCGTTTATGGATAACCGCCTCCAATACTAGAGCGACTAAACAACATACGTAGTGCATACTGACACGTGTACTTGTTTATCTTTTTCGGGTGACCGCTTTTCATCGTCTAACAAATGTTATCGCTTGGCGGGGGACATACCCGCATGTATCGGAAGTTTCTCGAATGTTATCGATGGTCGTGTCGTCACCGAAGCTTGCGTAATCTGACTGCATGCGTGACGCGAATTGTGTAGGACTTTCTGGAAAACACGCGGGTACCACCGATTACTCTGGAACCTTCGATGACTCGTGTATAAAAACTGACGCGCTTGACCGGCATATCAGATTTTCAGATATCATTTTCATATCAGATTGCCAGACCAGCATAACACAGTACGCGGCGGATCACCAACTCTGTTCGCCGCTATCGTCGTGCTTTAAGCGTAACTTACTTTAGAGGGCTCAAGTTCGCCCAATAAAACGCAACTTTCGTCACTCCCAGTTTTGCTGATTTCTTCACCGTCACTTCTATGTGACAATATCGTAAGTTCGTTTAACAACTTGAATATAGATGCAGCCTCGGCTCAAATTTCGAAAGTTAGCTTTTGCATTGCGTATCTTTCATATACCTGACAGTTGAAACCCGATTTAACGAAGTTATGACCACGCTCGTGTTATGCCATGAAATCGGGAAGTACGGAAAATCGTGTAAGGGATTTTTCGGTCCTTCGTAATCTAAATTTGTAACATCGCTACACCAAAAAGGTTACCGCGGCATTGTATTCGCCGCTAACCCGCGCCGGCGCGTGTAAAAAGTCCGCGAGGGCAGTGCAACTACCACCGCCCCTAGCGCCATCTGGTACGCAAGAACACTAATGACTACTGAGTCCGTTGTTCTGTGCATGCGCGTGGCTTGCAGCGTCATCAAAATAAAGCAAGAGCGGCGACTAGGGTGCCTAGATTTCTAACGCGTTACGTTCGCTCGAAGAAAACACGTCTGCGTCCAAGAAAGAAATCACAGCTTTTTTACTCATTTATTCCTGGAAAAGGTTCGTTAAATCAGATTTACCACAAGCTAGTTTCGTTAATTCAGTTTGATGACCACATTAAACCTTATGGATACTTGCCAGAGAACTGAAATATCTTCGTTAGATGGGGAACTTCGTAAAAGTGGGTTTCGATAGATAGAGTTTTAACTGTATTTCCTTCTTAAATTTTTGATCAGCAGGCAGGTGGGAACGATTAAGACTTTTGCGGAGGGCAGGTCGGTAATCTTACGTTTAAAAATTTTCAAAAAGGAGTGCTGCGTATATCAAGCAAATAATTATGCGGTTTTACGTGCAAAACCACGATTTCATTATGAGACACGCCGTCGTCGGGGTCTCGAGAACGATGTGAACCAGTTGGGGTTCCTTAACGTGCACCTAAATCTCAGTGCGCGGGGGTCCTCGGCCCCTTCGAAACACCATAGCCACTGAGCAACCACGGCGGGTTCTATTTAGGACAGCCTAAAACGACGATGGCGTAGAGGTAGAGCATCCGCCTCGCGTGCAAGGTGATCGTGGTACCAATCCCGCTGCCACACAATTTTCCACCGGATATTAAAAATCCGCGTGTTGATAAAATTGGAAAAACAGGCCTGGAGTGTGGTCTGATCCCGGTGTCCAGAACCGGTAACACACTCCCTCACCAGAGCAGGATTGGCCACCCTGGTGCGGTACTTCGCCACGACCTCCTATATGAATACAACAATCAAACCTCGGCCCTCAGTCCCCAGCAGCTGTGAAGCAACTGACCACGGCGGCGGTCAGACCTTTGACTCAGCAGAGGGCGCTAAGAATCTCTGGCTCCGGCCAGGCCACCATTGGAATCTGAACCTGGCAACGTTTAACGCTAGAACGTTGTCTAGTGAGGCGAGTCTGGCAGTGCTATTGGAGGAATTAGCGGGCATTAAATGGGATATAATAAGGCTCTGTGAAGTTAGCAGGACAAATGAAAGGTACACAGTGCTAAAAAGCGAGCACCTCCTATGCTGCCGGGGCTTAGCGGAGAGGCGAGAACTAGGAGTCGGGTTCCTGATTAATACGGATATAGCTGGTAACATACAGGAATTCTATAGCGTTAACGAAAGGGTGTGAGGTCCTGTTCTGAAACTTAATAAGAGGTACAAATTGAAGGTCGTACAGGTCTACGCGCCTACATCCAGTCATGATGACCAGGAAGTCAAAAGCTTCTATGATGACGTGGAATCGGGGATTGGTAAAGTCGAAACAAAACACATCATACTGATGGGCGACTTCAATGCCAGAGTAGACAAGAAGCAGGCTAGAGACAAGTCAGGGGGGGCATATGGCAAATGTTATAGGAGTAGCAGGGGAGAGTTATTAGTACGGGTTGCAGAATGGAATAATTTGCGGATAATGAATACCTTCTTCCGCAAGTGGGATAACCGAAAGTGGACGTGGAGGAGCCCGAATGGCGAGACCAGAAATGAAACAGACGTCATGCTCTGCGCTAACGCTGGCCTCATACAAGATGTGGACGTGCTCGGCAAGGTGCGCTGCAGCGACTATAGGACGTTAAGATCTCGAATGAGCCTAGATTTGTGGAGAGAACGGAAGAAACTGGTACATAAGAAGCCATTCAATGAGTTAGCGGTAAGAGGGAAGATAGAGTAATTCCGGATAAAGCTACAAAACAGGCATTCGTCTTTAACTCAGGAACAGGACTTTAGTATTGAAGCAATGAACGACAATCTTATGAGCATAAATGGGGAATGTGCAGCAGAAGTTGGTGGTAATATCGTTAGACAGGATACCGGTAACCAATCGCAGGAGAAGAAAGGTCTGATTAAGAACCGGCAACGTATGAAAGCCTCTAACCCTACTGCAGCTAGAATAGAACTGGCAGAACTTTCGAAGGTAGTCAACAAACATAAGATAGCTGACATAAGGAAATATAATATGGATAGAATTGAGCATGCCCTCAAGAACGGAGGAAGCCTAAAAGCAGTGAAGAAGAAACTACGAATAGGCAACAATCAGATGTACGCTTTAAGAGACGAAGCCGGCCATATCATTACTAATATGGATACGATAGTTCAAGTGGTTGAGGAGTTCCATAGAGATTTATACAGCACCAGTGACATCCAAGATGATGATGGAAGAGAGAATAGTCTACAGGAACTTGAAATCCCACAAGAAATGCCGGAAGAGTAAGGAAAGCCTTGGGAGCTATGCAAAGGGAGAAGGCCGTTGGGGAGGATCAGGCAACAACAGATTAGTTGAAGTATGGTGGGCAGATTGTTCGTAAAAAACTGGCCACCCTGTATACGCATTGCCTCATGAGCTAGATAGAGCGTACCGGATCTTGGAAGAACGCCAACATAATCTTAATCTATAAGATAGGGGATGCCAAAGACTTGAAAAATTATAGACCGATCAGCTTACTGTCCGTCGTCTAGAAGGTATTTACTAAGGTAATCGCAAATAGAATCAGGAACACTTTAGACTTCGGTCCACCAAAGGACCAGGCAAGCTTTCGCAAAGGCTACTCAACAATACACCATATTAACACTATCAATGAGGTGATAGACGAATGTGCGGAATATAACCAACCCTTACATATAGCATTCATTGATTACGAGAAAGCGTTTGATTCAGTCGAAACCTGAGCAGTCATGCGACCATTACGGAATGAGGATGTAGATGAATCGTATGTGAAAATACTGAAAGATATCTATAGCGGCTCCACAGCCACCGTAGACCTACATAAAGAAAGCAACAAAATCCCAATAAAGAAGGACGTCAGGCAGGGAGATACAATCTCTCCGATGTTATTCGCCGCCTGTTTGCAGGAGGTATTCAGAGACCTGGATTCTGAAGAATTGTGGATAACAGTTAATGAAGAATACCTTAGTAATTTGCGATTCGCTGATAATATTGCCTTGCTTAGTACTCAGGGGATCAATTGCAAAGCACGCTCACTAACCTGGATAGGCAAAGCAGAACGGTGGGTCTCAAAATTAATCTGCAGGAAACTAAAGTAATGTTCAACAGTCTCGGAAGAGAAGAGCAGTTTACGATAGGTAGCGGTGCACTGTAAGCGGTAAGTGCAGGTACTTAGTGCAGGTAGTGACCGCGCATCCGGATCGTGAGACTGAAATAATCAGAAGAATATGAATGCGCTGGGGTGCTTCTGGCAGGCCTTCTCAGATCATATACAGCAGGTTGCCATTATCCTTCAAGAGAAAAGTGTATAATAGCTGTGTCTTTCCAGTACTCACCTACGGACGGAAACCTGGAGGCTTACGAAAACGGTTCTACTTGAATTGAGGACGATGCAACGAGCTATGGAAAGAAGAATGATGGGTGTAACGTTAAGGGATGAGAAGAGAGCAGATTGGGGGAGGGAACAACTGCGAGTTAATGACATCTTAGTCGAAATCAAGAAAAATAAATGGGCATGGGCAGGGCATGTAATGATGAGGGAAGATAACTGGTGGTCATGAAGGGTTACGGGCTAGATTATAAGAGAAGGGAAGCGTAGCAGCGGGCGACAGAAGGTTAGGTGGACGGATGGGATTAAGAAGTTCGCAGTGACAACATGCCCACAATTAGCACATGACAGGGGTAGTTGGAAAAGTATGGGAGAGGCGTTTGCCCTGCAGTGGGCGTAGCCATGCTGCTGCTGCTGATGATAAGAACACTTTATATTTTTTCAGGATCCCAGGAAAGGTGCGTACGTGCGAACCTCGGCTCAAACATAAAGTAATGCCTTATCTTATCTTGTGCATGCCGCACCACCTTCTTTGCGTGTGCAAACATTGTAGTGAGAAGGTGAAGACTACAAATAAATAAATAAATAAATAAATAAATAAATAAATAAATATATTACTGAATGAACCAACCAATCACACGAAACGTGTCATGACGAGAACGGAAGGCACAGAGTGTACGAGAAAACAACCAACTTTTTACAAACTAGCCGAAATGTGTTGCCTGTGGGGAAACTCATCGCCTGGTCCTGGCCCCTTGCGTGCCCTGGTTAACCTCAGGTACTCCTCGGGTGCGAGCCGGCAGTCCATGTAGTCACCCGAAGACTGCTGAAGCCGACACGTGTCCGGTGTTCTTAGTGCGAGGAGCCTCGATTGACACCTTTGTTTCTTGAGGATCACTTCTGGTTCAGCTCCTGAGCGGACAGGGGATGAAATTCAGAAGTATCAGAAAAATATAGAAAAAATACCTCAGTATGAAATGCATGGGTTTCATTATAGATATGATATCACAGCATAGGTTTAGCTACAGTATGAGTTACTGAAGTGTGTGGAGTAATTAAAATGATTAGAAATCACTGATTACCGCTCACCAAAGCACAGAATCGTAGACTTCAGAGACCCGCCACGTGAGCCTGACTTGGCGAAATTCTTGAAAACCGGGAAGTAGAAAGCGGAAGTATGACGTCACATGACTTCATACACAAGAATCTGGCATGATATTTAACTGGCCAATTAATGGAAAGCAATTGCGTGGCAGATACTGAACATCTGCTTAGCAGAGTGGATGGGCCGTCACTCCCTGTTCTCTCGCTTCTCCTCTCCTTAGAGACTTATGCGCGCACAAAGACAGGACGTCGAACGCAGAAGGGACACACACCACCCGGCGCTCGCTCGCTCGCTTGTTCGCAACAGCAGCGCGCGCGCTTGTCACATGCTCTCACGTAAGCACCGGAGAGGGCGCATAAAAGGTGCGCTTCCTGCGCCGCTCGCTAAGGGGCTAAGCCCCGCAAGACGGCACGCGCTGCGCTTCCTTGTTGCCCTCCCTCGCTTCTTGCCCCCCTATCGTGCCAGGGGAAACACGTTCGCTCGCTTACCCTAACGAACACCAACGCCGAGGTGCGAGCTCCACTAAGAGACTCCTAAGTCAAAGATTAGGGTCGCCTACCCCACTTTTTACTCACTTCACATGAAAACTTTTCATTTAACACTTTTACTCACGATGACTCGAAGACACCGCGCTCAGAAAGCGCAAAATTTGCGGCACCGGAATTTATACATCACAAGACGGAGCAAACAACAAAACCATTTAAGGGAGACATATCATTGGAGACGGACTTTTCTATCTCGTTTTCCCCCAGCGGCATGAACTTTTCTTCAAGGGGCGCGAATAAAAATATTCGTTTTATATATTTTAAAATAAGACGCAAACTTCTGTAGCGAAGTGACGCAGCAGTTAGTGTTCTGACGCATCAGCTCACCAGGGAGACGACAATAAGGGGGCATGAGCTCCGGCAGGGGAACGTCCAGATCCGCCGGTACGAAGATGATGAGAAGTGCCATTCGAATGACTAGGCCTATTAACTTGGGATTTAGATTTATACTCTACACATATCAAATACAAAACGATGACATACCGATCGTCGACGGCGTGCGTGACCAGCCTGATATCCCGTGTCGTTGTCAGATGGGAAAAGAAGTTGGCACCGGGAGGTATCGCTTTCATGTACTCATCAACCCAGCATCATTCGGTACATTGACCCCGGCACTCCCCCTCTACCTGGACTGTCTGGTGGGGGGCTTTGGTACGGGTCAACGGTCCTTCCCCGACAAGGGGGCTGCTGTGGTGCAGCCCAACTGAGTTACTGCACTCAACACACAAATAGCCATGTAGGTCTTACAGGACGCGAGCCTGATTGACCCTCTGACTGCCTTGACACAAAGGTCAATGTATACAACCGTGGAGAACACCAAAGCCATCCACGGTTAAGCGAGACCACACGAGGGTGCACCACGACTGGTTGCGGCTCTGGCTTCCACTGAGCCAAACAAAAACCTCTGGATCAACTGGCACACACGGCCGAGTGGAGTGACCTTAGGAGCATGCATCATGACTTATTCGATAGCTTTCCACTTGACTCATCAAAAATCACGGCAGGACGAGCCCATACTTCGAGAAATTTCTTGTCGCCCAAGTGATGCCGCTCCCGGGCGAGGTGAAGATCTCCTGCCGTGCTTTCGTAGGCACTTCGTGAAAGCACGGCGCCCATCCCCCGAAAGCTACCTCACAGCGTGCCAACCAAACTTGGTATGACCACTCGACAAGAAGAATCTCGAAATGGTTGACCCACTGACTAGGCAAAAGGTGCAAAAATCGAACAGTCTGATATGGAACACCTGGGAGCTTAAAGAGAATAGCAATCCTTTGGATAAGAGCTGCAGGAAGTAAACACTGCGTAAATATATGAACCGAACACTCACAACCGCGACAAAAAGGGCACACTCGATGAGCCGGGACGGCTCTGAAGGGCCTGTAATTCAACGGCAGGCACCCTCGCACCAGGCGGTACATGCATGTAGCTCGCCTAGCGTCGGGGAAACTGGCCCTAATGAACTTCCAGTTTGGCCTGTGGGTGGACAGATCATACCTTTGTCAATGTGGGGGGAGGCCTGGGATGAAGATATCGACTACTTCTTGAATGAGTTGAAACTACATCGATACCGCGGTGAACATTGCGAAGGCATACCACAGAATTGGCAGCCGCCGCATAAAAGGTGAACGGGAAACCTGAGCGAGGCACACAATACGAAAATGTGCTCTGCGAGAACAAGTGGAGTCGGGTGCTAAGAAAAAAGGAAGTAAAGCTTCCAGTCAGGAGCATATCCGAGTTAAGAGGAACCTGGGTCCACCTGACATGTAGTGCAGTAGCAACAATGCCCAGGTCGGGAATTCCGAGTCCTCCCTTATCTTTGGGCAACTTAAGCACCTGCTAAGCTACGCAACAAGTTGTCCCTTTCCAGAGAAAGCGACAGAAGACCCTCTCCAAGATAAGTTTGGTTCGGGTTGGAATAGGAGACACACACGTGGGCCACGTACGTCACGAAGGAAAATAGAAGTGAGCGAAGAATTGCCGCTCGGGCCGTCAATGGGAATGACAACGCGCTGAATTCTTGAATCCTGGTTTCAAGCTTCTTCTTAGCCTGCTGCCAGTTTTCAGGAGACAGACCATCTGGTTCGAATTGGAAGCCTAGAATGCTCACCGCGTTTTCACGGGCAGACCATGAACGGGCTGTGGACTGGACGGAGCGAAGTTCAAGTACATGGCTTCACTTTTCGACCTGTTCGACCTTGCACCGCTTGCCTCGCAGTAACTGTCCATGGCATCGAAGACCGTGCAAACTGATGCCTCGTTCGGCACGACAATAGACAAATCATCCACGTATGCAAGGAGTGCTATTTGAGGGGAACCTAGTGGGAGTAAGAACCTGCCAATTCTACTGTCACAGGACAACCTCTGTAGAAGCGGTTCAAAAGCGAGCACGTAGATGTCAGGTGGGAGAGGGTCCCCCTGCCCTACACCACGCCCCGCCATGAACACCTCCGAGACGTGATCCTGTATGAGAACAGCAGAAGTCGGTCGAAAGTACAAAGCTTAGACCACCTGCCGAAAACCCTCACTAAAGCCAGCCTCTTCCAAAACACAGAACAGGTACCTATGGTTAATGATTTTGAATGCCTTCTCCAGATCGAAGGAGCACAGAGTACCAGGAAATTTCCTAGTATTTGCCCACTGGAGAAGGTCCCTCACTGCTAGACTGTGAAGTTGAGTGGAGCGTCCCTGGACACAACATGCCTGGTATGAACCCGAAACAGTGTTTATTATTGGGGTGTGTTGCATACACAGGTACTTTTATATGAGCTTGTAATCGCAGTTCAGAAGTGTGAATGGACGCCATGTTCTTAGATCGGAGCTTCTTGACTCATCCTTACAGAGGAGAGTGATTAGCCCCTCGTTGAGATGCTGCCAAAGTCCCTTCACTGAGTAGCCTGTTCACCAATTATGTGAACGACTTCCCTAGCAGTGTACAAAACTCTACATAAAATTCTTCTGCTAGTCCATCGTATCCTCGACTGCGATTATGCTTCATAGACTAGCCGAAAAAAGCTCGTCCTCGACTATGGCTGAGTCACAGACTTCCGGCGGCTCAGCTGGGGAAACCAATGGAAAGAGAGCTGGAGGGGCAACGGGTTCGGCATACAAGGTCATGCAAATCTGCCTCACCAGCGCAAGAACTCCACCCGTGCAATCGACTAAGCTTCCATCACTTGGATCTACTAGGGAAGAGAGAGTTGGGTCTTCCTTAAAAGATGCCTAGGTAGGAAATTTCTGCTGCACCATGCCTCCATTTCCCACTGCTCTGCCCGATTTGTGGCTCTCAAGCCATTCCAGCGTCGCTGCAGGAGAATCCGAAGTTCCTTTGTGTGAGGCCAGTCAGGCCAGTGCCAGCGCAACGCCAGGCCCGCAGGACAGCATCCTCGAGAGCAAGAGGATCGCGTCGGAGACTATTTTAATCTCCTCGCGCGCTCGACACTTGCCCTAAGACCTGAAGCACTCGCGTACTGTGGCCTTCACGTCATCCCATTCTATGCCATCTAGATTCTCGCTGTTGTGCAGCGATTGAAAGAGAATGGATGATACCTCTGCGGTTGCCTTCCTGTCCTTCAGCAGCCATGGATTTAGACGCCACGGTATCTTCCCTTGCGGGGCTATGTTTGAATGGGCAAACCACAGAATTAGGAAGCTGTGGTCACTAAGAGCAGGAGGAACCAACCCCGAAGAATGCATACTGGAAGCTAGTGATGACGAGATGTAAAACGATCGATGCGCCTCGTGCAAGCCTGTTCCTGTCCAAGTCATTCCTGATTGTCCGGGGCGGAGCGTGCGACAAGCGTCGATCAGTCCCTGCCCATCGACGAGCTCTCGCAGTACAGCATTTCCTGCCCTATCTTTGAATTTTGGAGTCCCTCTGTGGGAGACGCGATCAACCTGTTCTAACACACAGTTGAAATCGCCCACAAGAATAAGCCGAGAGGGACCTACCAAGTATGGGTCTAATGCAGCAAAAAAACTATATCTGATATCTGCAGTTGTTTGCAGCATAAATATTAACAATTCGAATGCCAGAATCAAGATTCACGGACAGGATACGGCCCTGGGCCTCCCTGGCATGACGAAAAACATGGCCGCCAATGTTCGGCATCAAAATGATGGCTGTACTTCGGCAGCCCGACTCGCCATAACTCCGGAAGGACCTGGTGCGAAAAATCCTGTCAAATTGGCTGATCTGGCCTAACCTATGGTCATAAATCTTTTAGAGTACGAGAATATCTACCTTTTTGGATTTAGGTATCTTGACAACCTCTAGCTGTTTGGAAGCTCGAGACAAACCTCTAGAATTGAAAGAAGCTATAGTAAGGAAAGGAGCCATATTGGGTGAGAGAAAATTTATCGGAGAGATAACCAAAGGAAATGAAGAAACAGGAAGAATGTCTAAAAAAGAGTAGGCTAGTATTGAAAAATACTTGCCGAATAGAATCGAAAAAGCTAGAAGTAGCTATGGGGTAGTCTTCGAAATTGGAGACCCCTCATAAGTAGAATTATAGGAGGTATCTGAAAATTGAGAACAATCGCATCCAAAGCGTTTACAGTGCGGACGAGGAGTAGTTTCCTCCATGGCCGAAGGGACGCCACTCTTCGGGTCGGAATCTGGAAGTGCCACGACAGTGCGCTTGAATTCCGGAGTGCCGGGCTCCGAGCCATGGGAGCCACCGTCGTCCGAGCCCGACGCGCGGCCGTGTCCCCGGCAGCCGAGCCAGCACGCTGACTGCGCTGTTTTTACGCTTCCTGCTCGCCTGCAGTGTCTAATGACCACCGCCGGTCGGGTCAGCCAGCGACTCCAGCCACCATAAGCCACGGCCGGCGCAGCAACAACTACGGGGGCAGCAGCGACAGTCGCGTCAACCTCCTCGCCCACTCCCCCTCCGCACCTTGCCACGTAAGACGGGAGAGTGTGTGTGTCCAAATCCATGGAATCACCGCCGCCTTCGCCGGCGTCTACCAGGCTCAAAGACGACCTGCTGTTCTCGTCCTCCGAGGCATCTGCCGTGCTATCTACCGACGAAGCAACCGCCTCCACTGCTGCGGATTCCTGTAGCTCTGATCGCGCGGCTACTGACGGGTAGGTGCGGACCCTACACGCCGAGACCACGTGGTCTCCGCCAGATGGTACGTACGCCACGTCGCAGGCCCCGTGGCCGAACTGCTCGCAGCGAGCGCACTTGGGCGTGTCGCACGTGGCCGCGTGGTGACCTTCCAGGCTACACCTACGGCACAATCGAACGACTCCCTCGTACTCGCATTGGACGACTAGCTCTCCTAAAGGAAAAAGGTTACAAACGGGCCGCTCCATCTCCATTCGAATGCGCCGGTTCCCTGTACCAGGCACGCACTCTTCGGAGATCCCTACCAAAGACCGCTAGGTCACTGGCCAGAGCTTGATCTGGAAGATCCGCGGGGTAGCCAAAAACCCTTACCATCTTCACAGGAACACCTCGATATTCGAACTTCACCTCGCTATCACGAACCTTCAAAGCGGGATCAGCTGAGAAGCGATCAACCGCGGCCTTATTCTTGAACGTAACCTCAAAACGACCCGCACCGAAATCCTGCACAGACTTCAAGTCGAAAAGCAAAACGTGCTGCACAAACGTCTTACAAACGTCGACATTGGTTGTTCCTTTCGGAACACGATCAAAGAAAGTGAGCGGACGAAGCCGCGAAGGGGCCACCATCGTGGTGAAAACCACGTGGCGCCCGCGCCTAGCCGACGGAAAGGTAGCACTACACGTGCGTAGGAAGCTAAAAAAAAAAACTCAGATAAACGCAGGAAAAAAAAAGCGCTGAAGGGGCACCTCACCGAATGGAAGCACAGCAGGCTGGAACCCTCAAGTAGCCGCGCTGTATCCAGACATTCCGGGAGGAGACCACTTGACAGCGGTCAGGTCTCAAACTCACAAAGTGGCGCCGTGTGCTGCTGTCTCCTTGGTCTCTTCAAAACTACTCAGAAGATTCCTTAAATGAGTTTCAGCAGGATTCAAGGGACCCGCGGACCGCGCGGGGCGCCAATGGTCTTTTTCCAATGACCCAATGGTCTATTAACATAAATAGACCAATGGTCTATTTCGACCAATCAGGCACGCCGACAGGATCCAATAAGGCCCAGACTTTGAGAGGCAAAAAATTGTCGCGAGAACACTCCGCATACACAATCAAGTTGCCCCTAACTGATCAATTTTTGACGCCCGATACAGCCGAGCGAGAGAAGAGGGCGCGACACGTGCACGTAGTGACTGTCAGGTGCGGCGGCGTCGGCCGGGCGGGAACACGTTCCCGAGGCACCGTCGCGGTCGTTTCCGCACAGAGGCTTCCACCGCATCGAGGAACCCACAACCTTCGCGGAAAGAAAGGGGCACGCGGTGTACTCTTTTCGCAACACTTCCCTTCTTTACGCATCCAATCTGCTTTAACTAGATAAGAAATACATTTCGTTTGAAAAAAAAAAAAAAACGGGACATTGTCTTGTTTTTTCTTTTCGAAATTGCTTTTTTTCTTAATAATAGTTGTCCCCATCCCTCATCTAGCCGCGCAGAAATCGTAACTCTTATGAACCCCTTGTTGATGTCCTTCAAAAATCGTTCTGGAGAGCTTTTCATCCAAACCGTAGCGACTACGTGATTTTTTCATTTTATCATTTCATCCAAACCACGTGACCACGTGTCACGTTTCAATCACTGCGCACTGTATGTGTGACGATATATTTTAATCAAATAGTCATCATCATCATCATAAGCCTGGTTACGCCCACTCCTCCAACTGCCCCGGTCATGTACTAAGTTTGGCCATGTTGTCCCTGCAAACTTCTTAATCTCATCCGCCCACCTAACTTTCTGCCGTCCCCTGCTACGCTTCTCTTCCCTTGAAATCCAGTTCGTAACCCTTAATGACCATAGGTTATCTTCTCTCCTCATTACATGTCCTGCCCATTCCCATTTTTTTCTTGTTTTCAACTAAGATGTCATTAACTCGCGTTTGTTCCCTCACCCAATCTGCTCTTTTCTTATCGCTTAACCTTACACCTATCATTATTCTTTCCATACCTCGTTGCGTCGTCCTAAATTTAAGTAGAACCCTTTTCGTAGGCCTCCAGGTTTCTGACCCGTACGTGAGTACTGGAAAGACACAGCTGTTATAGACTTTTCTCTTGAGGAATAATGGCATCCTGCTGCTCATGATCTGAGAATGGCTGTCAAACGCACCCCAGCCCATTTTTATTCTGATTATTTCAGTCTCATGATCCGGATCTGCTATCACTACCTGTATTAAGTAGATGTATTTCCTTACCACTTCCAGTGCCTCGCTACCATATCGTAAACTGCTATCCTCTTCCGAGACTGTTAGAGATTAGTTTTCTGCAGATTAATTTTTAGACCCACCCTTCTGCTTTGCCTCTCCAGGTAAGTGAGCATGCATTGCAATTGGTCCCCTGAGTTACTCGGAATTTGTAAGGTTAATTGCAAGTTACTAAGGTATTCTCTATTAACTTTTATCCCCAATTCTTCCCAATCCAGGTCTCTGAATACCTCCAGTAAACACGCTGTGAATAACATTGGAGAGATCGTATCTCCCTGACTTACGCCTTTCTATATTGGGATTTTGTTGCTTTCTTTATGGAGGACTACGGTGGCTGTGGAGCCGCTATAGATATCATTCAGTATTTTTACATACGGCTCGTCTACACCCTGATTCCGTAATGCCTCCATGACTGCTGAGGTTTCGACTGAATCAAACGCTTTCTCGTAATCAATGAAAGCTATATATAAGGGCTGATTATATTCCGCATATTTCTCTTTCACCTGACTGATAGGTTGAATATGGTTATTGTTGAGTATCCTTTACGGAATCCTGCCTGGGCCTTTGGTTGCCAGAAGTCTAAGGTGTTACTGATTCTATTCGCGATTACCTTAGTAAATACTTTGTAGGCAACGGAGAGTAAGCTGATCGGTCTATAATTTTTGAAGTCTTTGGCGTCAGCTTTCTTATGGATTAGGATTATGTTAGCATTCTTCCAAGATTCCGGTACGCTCGAAGTCATGAGGAATTGCGTATACAGAGTGGCCAGTTTTTCTAGAACAATCTGCCCACCATCCTTCAACAAATCTGCTGTTACCTGATTCTCCCCAGCTGCCTTGCCCTTTTGCATAGCTGCCAAGGCTTTCTTTACTTCTTCCGGCGTTACTTGTGGCATTTCAAATTCCTCTAGACTATAGTCTCTTCCATTATTGTCGTGGGTGCCACTAGTACTGTACAAATCTCTATAAAACTCCTCAGCCACTTGGACTATCTCATCCACATTAGTAACGATATTGCCGGCTTTGTCTCTTAAAGCATACATCTGATTCTTGCCTATTCCTAGTTTCTTCTTCACGGGTTTTAGGCTTCCTCCGCTCCTGAGAGCGTGCTCAATTCTATCCATATTATACTTCATTATATCAGCTGTCTTACGCTTGTATTATTTATTTATTTGTTTATTTATACATCATGCAGCGCAATTTGCGCTATAAAAGGAGTGGGTTCAGAAAAGGTACAGAAAATGCAATGGAATATACAGCGGTAAACACAAGGGATCACTTTTACAAAAGAGCACTGATGAAAGGAAATTACACAAATAAACACAAGTGAACACTTTTACAAAAGAGCACTAATGAAAGGAAAATACACAATAAGTTGAACAAATGCTGCCGGGCATGGGTGAGCCCGATTATGCCTCTAGGATGGCGGTTGCAAATATTTGGGATGAGCATGAGCGAATAGACCCAGGTAATGAATTCCAATCTTCGATTGAGCGGGGGAAAAAGCTGAATTTGAAGATTGGTTCAAGTTCAGCTTTTTAACTTGGAAAGTTAACTTGGAATTAACTTGGAAAGTTCTGCCAGTTCTATTCTAGCTGTAGGGTTAGAGGCTTTCATACAATGGCGTTTCTTGATCATATCTTTCGTCTCCTGCGATAGGTTACTGGCATCATGTCTAACGGAGTTACCACCGACTTCTATTGCACACTCCTTAATGATGCCCATACGATTGTCGTTCATCTCTTCAACACAAAGGTCCTCTTCCTGAGTTAAAGCCGAATGCCTGTTCTGTAGCTTGATCCGGAATTCTTCTATTTTCCCTCTTACCGCTAACTCATTGATCGGCTTCTTATGTACCAGTTTCTTCCATTCCCTCCTCAAGCCTAAGCTAATTCGAGTTCTTACCATCCTGTGGTCACTGCAGCGCACTGTACCGAGACAGTCCACATCTTGTATGATGCCAGCGTTAGCGCAGAGTATAAAGTCTATTTCATTTCTAGTCTCGCCATTCGGGCTCCTCCACGTCAACTTTCGGCTATCCCGCTTGCGGAAGAAGGTATTCATTATCTGCATATTATTGTGTTCTGCAAATTTTTCTAAAAACTCTTCCCTGCTATTCCTAGAGCCTATACCATATTCCCCCACTGACTTGTCCCCAGCCTGCTTCTTGCCTACCCTGGCATTGATGTCGCCCATCAGTATAGTGTATTTTGTTGTGACTTTACCCATCGCCGATTCCGCGTCTTCATAGAAGTTTCGACTTCCTGGTCATCATGACTGCATGTAGGGGTGTAGACCTGTACGACCTTCAATTTGTACCTCTTATTAAGTTTCACAACAAGACACGCCACCCTCTCGTTGATGCTATAGAATTCCTGTATGTTACCAGCTATATCCTTATTAATCAGTAATCCGACTCCTAGTTCTCGTCTCTCCGCTACGCCCCGGTAGCGCATGACTTGCCCGCTTTTTAGCACTGTATATGCTTCTTTTGTCCTGATAACTTCACTGAGCCCTATTATATCCCGTTTACTGCCCTCTAATTCCTACAATAGCACTGCTAGACTCGCCTCACTAGACAACGTTCTAGCGTTAAGCGTTGCCAGGTTCAGATTCCAATGGCGGCCGGTCCGGAACCAGGGTTTCGCAGCAGCCTCTACTGCGTCGCAGGTCTGATCGCCGCCGTGGCCAGTTGCTTCGTAGCTGCTGGGGACTGATGGCCGGAGTTTGATTGTTCTATTCATATAGCAGGTTGTGGCCTTGTACTCAACCATGGTGGGCAATCCGGCTCTGGTGAGGGAGTGCTTTACCGGTTCTGGTCACCGGGATCAGGCCGCGCTCCAGGCCTGTTTACGCAAATTTATATAAACGTGGATTTTTTTTTAACACGCGTGTTTTATCAACACGCGGTTTCTTTTATGTATTCTCATTATGTATTCTCATTATTCCCTTTATGTATTCTCCTTTATATAACGAAATGCTCGGTTTTCGAGAACGGCTTTCCCGGTCTCATTCAGCGTTCGTGGCGCTTATTTCGGACGCGATCGAATCAAGAAGCAATCTTTCGAACGACGTTGGATTACTGCGAGCTGCAGCAGGATTCCAGACATATATTTCAGTGGCATTCTACCGCGTCGCATTACCTTTTTCACGTGACACCTGACGAAGCATCACATCGCAGTCTCCAGTGTCCGCACCTTTCGCTGCGCCATACTACATAACAAGCGGTATCACCCAAACTCGACATCCCAGTTTTTGTTTGCCTGTTGGTGTGCGCTCGGTTCTTCCCTGTCCCGCGCACCGCGGAGTCGTGTCGGAGGGATTAGCAGTGCGACCTCGTCTCTTGGTGCTGGCACTGGACCTTTCGCAAGCTGCGCGTCGACTCATCCGCCGGCGCCCTTTTAGGGCGCTGCTCTTTTCTGTGCGCTGGGGAGGGGAGCCAAGGACGAGGGGGGTGACAGGGGGTGCGCGTCAGCCGCCACTCAAGCGGCCGCGTCGGAAGCTCGCGGCCTCCAACGAACTGGCTGCCACTGATGTCCCCCCGGTGCGTCGCCTAGCGATCGACCGCAATTCGGCCCGCTACGCTAGGACGGAAGGTCGCTTCGCTACGCGTCACAGGCAGGCGAGTGCGTGAGTTACGCACAGAACACTGCGTCACGTCGGAGAAATCAACCCACCGAAAGCTACAATGTTACGGCGCTGCAGAAGGAGCAGTATTCCCGGTAAAATAATGATGATGATAATAATAATAATAATAATAATAATAATAATAATAATAATAATAATAATAATAATAATAATAATTATAATGATCAGCCTATTTTTGTATCCCTGTCGCATGTAGGTGATTTCAACTTGCGCCAGCAAATGTCCTCATTTCATCACCCCACTTAATTTTCTGCCGGCCCCGATTGCGCTTCCTTTCCCTTGGCAGCCATTCTGTAACGGTCTACCTCCATATCGTTTTTATCTTAATGTCAACTAGTATATCGGCTATCCTCGATTTATCTTCAATGCAGATTGCTCTCCTCCTGTCTCAAAGTTACGCCTAACATTTTTCGTTTCATCGCTATATTGCGCGGTCCTTAACTTGTTCTCGTGCTTCTTTGTTAACCTCCATGTTTCTGCTTCAAATGTAACCACTCGTAGAATACAATTATAGTAGACTTTTCAACGACAGTGGTAAGTGCGCAGTCAGGATTTAGTGATATTTCGAGTATGCGCTACAAACAATTTTTACTCCCTGCAAATTTCTTTCGCATAGCCGGGGTCAGTAATTGACCTAGGTAAACGTATTCGTGCACGGACTCCAGAGGTTGATTTGCGATCATGAATTTTTCTTCCCTTGCAGGCTATTGCGCGCTACTCTTATACATTATCGATTAAGGTTCTCAATCATTGGCTGAATTTCTACGTCGTTGTTGGATTTTATATGGCTCAGTAATATCATGTGTGCACTGATCGTGACATTTCATAATGATTGAGGTATGCTCATAAGAAGGCGCAGAGCCGCAATCACCACAATCACCACTGTATAAAACAGCTGCTCAATAAATCCCAGGCGCTCGTGCTCTGGCAACCGCAAGCATGGGGCCATGCTGATACATTTAGTACACGCAAAGCTAGCAGAGCTATCCAAGGTGAATAATTCTGCTTACACCCGTGTTACTTGCCCAGTCAGATAAAGAAATAAAGCAATGGCTACGGCATGACTGCGATTTGAAGTGCAGACTGCAAACTGTGCCTTTCAAGCATGCCATTGACTGCTGCAATTAATAGCTACCTGAATCAGTATTTTGGGCTTCACTAAGCTAATGATGTTTGATAATCGTTCTTATTCGCATTATTTGCCTGAGCCAGATAACCAAATTAAACAGTGCAACCACATAATTATGCTTTGGCATGCAAGCTGCTAGCCGTGGCTCTCCATTTCGCGTTGACTACTGCTGTTTCGTCTACAACGGCTACGCATAACAGCGCTTTGAAATGCAGACTGCTAAATGTGCCTTTCAAGCGTGCCCTGTTACGAACGGCCTGCAGAGGTGCCGACCTGCAAAGTTTTACCAACCAGCGGCAGCCGCGCGGGTGGCGTTCTTCGGGGAAGCGACTGCCGTCCCTAGCCGATCGGCGCCGGGATGTCTGCTGCGGCGACAACCTGCTTTGTGAAGACCACAATGAGCCGCGTCAACAGGGGGACGGCGCCGAGATGTCTGGACGTGGTCGGTGGAGCAAGTACTGTTAGTGCAGTCGCCACCGCCTTGATGGTCTGTTTGGAGCAGGGGAGCTCCTGGAAGATATTTGGCGGTGCCGTCTCAGGCAGCTTAGAAGCGGTCAGTCAGTGGACAGACGCGGCGGCCATTGCCTGCGGCGTCGAATCTGGGATAAAGAGACGCCTGCTAGGGTCAAGCACCGTATCTGCGAGAATCATCTCACCTTGCTGTGGTCAGTGCAACCGGTGCGCAAATGACTGAGTGGGCGCTCCCCCTCTAAGGCGGGTCGGCTACGATGCCGTTGGACGCTCCGAATAGGTTGGCGGTAAACTACCGTTTTCCCCACCTAATGATCTAGGGAGGACAGAGTTTACTTAAGGAGCCTTTGGCGGTTTCTCAGTGTGCATTCTCGTTCAGTCATGCTAGACTGATGAACTGCAATGTTCTCATGTAGATACCGTAAATATATCCCATATTCCTCGTTCGCGATGAGAACAAGTCTCTCCCTTCAACAACGTCCTAAGCGTGGATAAGTTGAACGACGACATGGGCCAACTACCATCTATTTAATGCCCGACTCCAGCCACTACGACTGGCTGACAGCGGTGAGACAGATTTTGCGACGTGGTGCTGTGTCTGCGGTGAGTGCTTGGTTCTTGCTTTGACTCTAGGCTTCATATTGTGGTTGTTCCGTTTAGAACAGTAGGTAAGCTGGATTGTTGATTGCTAGCTAGGTAATGTTTACCTAGGTATGTTTAGCAACAAGGACCAAGGCAGCAAAGCAGCAATCATGGAGTTAAGGACATTGCTGAGAGAGGAATTGTTGATTGTTGGTGAGAAACTGGGCATAGAGGTACGCAAGGAAATGGTAAAATCGAAATTATTACAGCTGATTTTCGATAAGGCCAGTGAGCAGGACATTGAAATGTGGTGGGAACTTCTTAAACGAGAAACGGCACAGAGAAGAACGGAAGATAGAAAGACTGGAACGCGAGAAAGATCGTGAGTTAAGAAAAATGCAACTTGAACTTGATAGCAAACATTTGGAGTTGTCTCAAGGAAGTCAAGGGGCTCTGGGACGATCAAGTGAGGCAGAATCATACCGCATGGACAGGCTGTTAAAGCCATTTGAGGTCGGGAAAGACATAGGCTTGTTCCTTGGAAATTTTAAAAGTACTTGCGAGAAAATGAACGTCGGTCCGAGTCCATGGCCACAGCGGTTGCTGTCTATATGTTGCCGCGCAGGATGCGCCTATGCGCAGGATGCATATGATTATGTGAAAGTTAAGGGTAGTCTTGCGAAGAAATACCACCTTTCAGCCGAAGCTTTTCGGGAAAGGTTTAAAAGCACAGGCAAGAAGGATAGCGAGGGGTATCCGGAGTTTGCATACGGCTTAAAGGCCAACCTAGTCGAGTGGCTGAAAAGCCCGGAAGCGTACGAGAGCAGTGACAGGATCATTGAATGCATGTGTCTAGAGCAGTTTTACAAAAGCATCGCCCCCTCTATGAAGCTTTGGGTGCAAGAAAGAGGAAATGTAAACACTGTGGAAAGGGCGGCTGAATTTGCCGAAGAGTACGTAGCACGTAGAAAGCTTAACGCCGAGGACGCAAATTGGGACGGTCGAAATTCACCGCGGAAACCATTTCCGTCAAAAAGGGTTCGCAGACTAGACGACCGGAACCTGTAGACTTGGAGGAAAAACCCTTATAGAAGAGCGAGGAGAAGTCCAACGGGGAAACCAGAAAAGAAAATACGAATCTCTTAGACCGATCCGCCGCTATAAATGCAACAAACTCGGACATATCGCTGTAAACTACAGGAAGCCTAGCGCAGTTTTCTCCTATGTGGATGAAATGGACGAAAATATGGAACTTTTAAGCCGATATCTTCACGACCTGCAAGTTAATGGCAAACGATTCCGGGTGCTACGTAGCAGTGCCGCCCTTATGGACATTGTCCATCTGTTTTACGTGACGGTAGATGACTTCACGGGAGAAGTAGCAAGGATCTAACAGGTTGTAGAAGAACACAGCATTCGTCTGCCCATGGCCAAAGTCGAAATCAGTGGGCCATGCGAGGAGGTAGTGACAGAGGCTGCATTTTCCAAGTTTTTATCGCTGCAGTACCCTTACACTTTTTCGAATCGGTCAAATTAGTTACTGCGTGACAAAGGGCTTAAACTGGGAGAGGGCGTAGTAGAGACATTGACGCGAGGTCAAGCTCGTAAAATCGCGTCGCTTTCGGCTGAAAATGCAATAGCTGCTGCAGCGGAAGTAACAAAAGAGGTAACTTCAGTAACCGTATCCGAGCTAGGCTCGAGGGAAGAAAAAACGGTTGAGGAAACACTGCCAGCTGACCAGCTCAAAGAGAGCGTTTCACTAGGGAGTCAAAGTTCACACCCGCAGGAAGAGCCAGCTGACGCACTCGCAAGCGAGACGGGCTCGTTACTATCACCGGCCTCAATGAACTTTGATCAGTTCTTACGTGCGGACAGAGAGTCACTGTCATTCGAGCAAAAGAAGGATGACAGCTTACCAAAACTACATCAGACAGCTAAAGAAGGCATTGCTAGGTGCAACGGGACGATACAAGAGAGAGAGGAGGATTGTTGTGTCGGCACTACAGAGAGCAAAAGGGTAGGGTTCTAGGTCCGTTAGTGGTACCTACTAAGTACAGGAAGGACCTTTTGAGTCTCTGTCATGGAAATGGGTGGTTTGCACACCTAGGCATAAATAAATCAAAGGAATGATTGCTTATAGAATACTACTGGCCTGGCTGTTTCAAAGAAGTAGAAAGCTTTGTAAGATCATGCGACGCCTGAGCTCTCGGGTAAACCAGGTGAAACATGGAAAGCTCCACCAAAGGTAGTGCCCTTAATAACGGAACCTTTCAGACGACTTGTGATAGACATGGTAGGGCCGCTACTAAAGTCAAAGTCGGTTTACAGGTAGTTGTTTACCATGCTATATCCGACTACAAAGTTGCCAGCTGCAATCCCTCTGAAAGAGCTCAGCTCCACCGAAGTAGTAGACGCACTCTAGACAGTATTCGCACGAGTTGGGTTTCCAGCCGAAATTCAGGCGGATCGAGGGTCAGTATTCACCAGTGCATTCACTTCCGCATTCTTACAAAAGTGCGGGGTAAATTTCATACACAGTTCCGTTTATCACCCTCAAATACTGTAGAAAGATGACATTGTGTGCTTAAGCGAGGTTTGCGGGAGCCCCGTTACGAGCACAAGGAGGACTCGGAGAATTGTCTTCCGGCCACTTTGCTTTGCGAACCGTTCCTCATGACGCTACATGGTTCTCGCCAGCAGAACTAGTGTATGGGAGGACACTCCTTTCTCCGCTGAGAATGTTAAGCGAGATGTGGGAGGAAAGAGGAGAGTCCAACACTGGTAGAATACGTCCTAAATCTGCTGGAACGGCTAAGTGCAACCCAAGAACTAGTCGAAAAGAACATGGAAGTAGCTCAAAAGAACGCCAAGTTTTACTACGACAAGAATGCGAGACTTCGTACGTGTGACGCCGGAGACCAGGTAATCATCCTCAAACCTTCAAGAAAGAACGATGTTGAAGTTCACTGGGACGGGTCCGTTAAAGTGTTGCATAAACTTTCAGATACTAACTATGCTCTGAAAATGCCCGGTCGTAGGAAGGAGATGAGGATATACCACTGCGATTTGATGAAGCCGTACGTAGAGCGGAGCGGAGTCGTTAACTGTACCATCAAAGAGCAGGATGACACTAGTACCAAGTTTAATGAGTATAAGGTGACCTCAAACTCTCACATCAGCCAAGAAGAAGTAGTGAAACATTCGGTAAGCTCGCACGCTCTTAGATCGGAGCCGCTAGATGAGCTAAAAGGGATGCTAGGGGAATATCTCGACAGATTCAGCAATCGGCCAGGTTGAAACGAACTTAGAACGCATTAAAAAGAGCTGACATCAACCGAAGCCGTAAGATCAAAGCCTTACAGGGTGTCTCCACGACAGAGAGAAATTATGGAGGCAAAGATACAGCGCATGCTAGAGTTGGGAGTTATTGAGCCCGCTGAGAGTTACTACACGTCACCGCTAATACCTGTAGAAAACCCTAATAAGCACCCTCGACCGCGTGTTGAGTGCAGAAAGTTAAATGCCATCACTAGGGATCAGCTGTATCCGATACCCCACTTTGAGGAACGAATTGAAAGAGTTAGCGCTGCTAAATACACTTCAACTATAGATCTCGTGTGGGGACACTGGCAAGTTCCCTTTTGAGAAAGTGCCAGCCGCTATGCCGCATTTATCTCACCTGTAGGCACTTTTCACCCTCTCGCCATCAGCTTCGGGCTGAAGAACGCCCCGTTTAGCTTCTCTAAGTTAATGAATATTGCCCTAAAAGACTTGCAGGAACTCGCCTTGCCGTATCTTGATGATGCAGCAATTTTTTCGGACAGGTGTAAAGAGCACGTATCGCACCTCAAGCCGGTGTTCTAATGGTTGAGGGAAGCCGGCTTAACGATGAAAGCGGAAAAGTATAGGTTTGGCTGCTCGCATGTTTCTTATCTGGGCCATGTTGTCGGTCGGGGCACGAGACGGCCGGCCGAGCTCAAAACAGCTGCGATTTCAGAATTTTCACAGCCACGCACGAAAACACACATTCGTTCATTAGTGGGACTTGTGGGGTACTATGAATGGTACATTCCGAATTACTCGCAAACGGCAAGTCCTTTAACGGACGCCCTCCGAATAGGAGCACCGAATAGCGTGCCAGTGCACGCTATTCAGATAAAGATAACGCTTTCCAAAGTTTGAAAACGCTATTGGTTTCTCGTCCTTTGCTTCGCGCGCCAGACTACGCAAAGGAATTCATAATTCAGTGTGACCCAAGCGACAGGGGTATGAGCGTGGTAATTAGTAAGGTCGGCGACGATAATGAGGAACATTATCGTCGCCGACGATAATTCTAGCCGTAACCTAACTGCAAGAGAGGAAGCCTACAGCGCTTCAGAGAAGGAATGTGCTTGTTCGGTTTGGGTAGCCCAGAAGTTGTAGTGTTACTTGTACGGAGAAAGGTTCATCTTCGAGACCAACCACTGTCCTCTGACGTGGCTCAATCAAATGTCATACAAAAGCTCGACGGCGATTGCCCAAATTGGTTTTCTGGGCCTCACTAAGCTAATGATATTTGAAAATGGTTCTCTTATTCGCATTATTTGCCTGGGCTAGATAACCAAAATAAACAAAGCAACCACATCATAATGCTTTGGCATGCAAGTTGCCAACAGTGGCTTTCAATTTCGCGTTGATTGCTGCCATTTCCCTAACAGTGGCTAAGACATGACTTCCCTTTGAAGTGCAGACTGCTAATGGTGCCTTTCAAGCGTGCCCTCGACTACTGTTATTTCATCGCAGAGCCCGTCATGCTCGATGGTGGCTGCCAAATAGAGTATTTTGGGCCTTCTGATCCCATTGGCATTATTCATCTCAACAGGCTGAAAAGAACAGTAATTGCAGCCCAACTGCCTGGAAGCAGGCTCCCTGACAGGGACATGTGGCTTGATGAAATTCACAATGAATGTGCGGTGGAGTGAACTGAGCCAACGGTGTGTTTTTGTTACTGCTTGGCTGCATGTATTGGCCTTTAGGGGCATGTAAACCTTGACGATGGTTCTTACACCACTGCTATAATTTTCCTTTCGACATGCAGGCTGCCAACATTGGCGGTCAATTTCGCCTAGGTTCCTGCTACTTCACCATAGGCCCCGTCAACTTGAGAATTGTTGCCCTGGTGAGCACCTTAGGCCTCACTGAGCTAATGATGTTCATAATCGTTCTCTTATTCGCATTACTTAACGGAACCAGATAACCAAAATAAACTTGGCGTGCAGGCTGCTAAGAGTGGTTGTCAATTTCGCGTTCACTGCTCCTTTTTCGTGTCAAGCTTTACAGTGGCTGCGCGAATGAGCATTTTGGGCCCTGCATAGTTATTTAGGGCTTATAACTGCATTTGAATTTAGTCTTTCCAACATTTAAGCACGTTTTCACGCCAGTACTTAAATTGATCATGATCTGTGCAGGAAGTTGCTTTTTCAGACTTGAGCTTCCATTAAAAGGAATGTGTTACCACATGAACACATCGACAGATCGAGGGTGCCCCGCCCAATCTCATTGAGTCGGCACACGGAGCTGCGCGAGGGATCGTCAACCGCGTAGCTAGCGGGCAGCGTGACGCGGGGGCTAGGGACAATCGTTGCTCTCCTTCATCGTACGCCGAAATTACTAAGCACTTTTACTTGGCTCGGAGGATCTACCCCCTCCCACAGTGCAAACTAAATAAACTGCAGGCTTTTACACTAAGGCTTCTACAGACGGGGACATACCCAAACCCCCTACTTGTTTACAAGATCTACCCCGAAATTCAGACAAGTACACGTGCACTATGCAATGACTTAGCGAACTTACCTCACATGCTCTGGCGATGTCCCGCGTTACGCGGTGATGGAAGCAACACTTCTTCACGCTGGGATGCGGTCCTACACAGCCCGAACATCGAAGAACAGTTATGGGCTGTCCAACGGGCCCGCGACGCGGCGGAGAGGCTCGGCCTCTCTGTCCCGACGTGGGAGCGGCCATCCATCCATCCACGGGAGAATGGTTGGCTGTTGCGAACCCACCGGCAAATTTTTGGTAGCCCTAATAAGGGCTTTTCTTTAGTTAACAAGAAGCTGCTGTGCTTTGTCGAGTAGCTCAATGCCCGACAGCTCGCCGACAAAGTAGCTTTCTTCAGTGTCATCTTCACTGTGTTGGATAATGATTGGTTGGATGTGGTCACTTCAAGACGTGTCAAGCCTGAACTTGGCCTCCAGGTCCATCATGTGGTGAATGTTCTTCCACCAGTCTTCCGCCATTACGATTTTTTCCTCAAGACGTCTTCGACCATGGACAGCTTGAAGTATCTGTTGTCCGCAGCGATGCCATATTTCACCTTTGCCCACACGAGTTGATGGGATTAAATTTGCAGTGATACGGTGCGAGCCTCAGAACAATGCAACTGGCCCTCAGTTGCATTGTCTACGATGTAGCCCAGAAAGCGTACGCTACCAACTCAAGCAGCTGCTTTTTCACCAGCCTTTCCCTGTAGGTGATGTTTTTGCTTTTGAGCCACTCCTGTATTTTTTCTTTCTTCCAAACTGTCGTCGGCAATTTTTCTTCTCGCCGGGTATGGTAAGGTGCATTGCCCAAAACAATGACGCTACCAGCTGGCAGCGGAACGTCATTAAACCATCCCTCGAAGCGATTTCCGTAAATTTCTTGGTGATAGTCGTCTGTTTTTTTGCCTCGCAATGCATCCAAGCAGCCACCGACGAAGCCATTATCGCTGCCGATGTGCGTCATAGTCAGACGCTAGCATTTTTATGCAAAAATGAGGTGAGGCGTGCCGACTGCACACAAGAGTAGAGAAGTGGACAACACGAACGCCGAATATCAACTGAAGGGAGTGCTCCCTTCAGTTGATAGTCGGCGTTCGTGTTGTCCACTTCTCTACTCTTGTGACCAGTCTGCACGCCTCATCTCTTTTTTGCATAATGAATCCTTACCAACCAGCTCAGCTTTCTGTCGTTCTAAGTTACAATTTTCTAGACGGTTGTTTCAGACCTGTCGACAGGCCATTTGCTCGAGTGTGCAGGCGTCCGCGCTTCGGCACCATAGCGTCTCTCCACACGATCAACCGAGTGTATTCCGCCGTCATCCATGCCTCGTCGAGGAAAAAGATCTTTCGGCCTTCCGCCCGGTAGCCCTCCACGTCACAAAGGTAGTGATTCCGCCGTTCAGCCATGTCATCCTGGTCGATAAGCAGCGAATCGCGGCTCCTCTTCTCGTCCTTGAATCCGATCTCTACAAGCTGACGATGCACAGTACACGCTTCAGTGATAGGAGATCCATACGCTTCGAGAACTCGTTAGTTATCTTCTCAACAGCCGGTATCTAGTTGCGGCTAAAGAAATTGTGCACACGTGACCCCAGCGCGTACAACGTGAAGCTGTCACACTTCGTACTGCGTCTTCTTTTCTCCGCATTTCGTGGGCGTTTTCGCGAAGGCGTCCACACTTTGCCACACGGAATATGTGACGCTTTGACCTCCCTCCTCTCGTTGAACACTTTGCTTTCGTTGACACCGAGCATCTCGGCGGCAAACTTGGCCGTATCTTCCTCGCTGTGTTCAGGCTCTCTGTTACGCCAATACATGTAGCACTTAAAGCTCATGTTGCATGAATCTCTATTCAGGATGTGGCCACTCTTGTTCTTGTCTAGACTCCTTGGTCGTGTGGACATCGAGGCGACGCAAGGCTCGTCCGGCAACAAGGGATCGCATTCCGATGTCACCTCGCTGGGCTCCATTTTGGAAAACTCGCACGGAATGCCTTGATCGAAGTGGCAAGATTGCAGGCTTGCAAAAAAAAAAGTTAAAAGAGAAAGAAATTGTGAAACACAAAACCAAAATATTTACATTTTATGCTATTTAAAACCAAGAGTATTTATTTGAAACGATGAATGAAGCATTTTTATGCCTTTCCTGCGTCGGTCGTCTTCTCGCCCCAGGTTTGTAATGGTTTCGATAAGCGCGTTTTTTAAAAGTACTTCTTAAATAGCAACCGATTCACTTTAAGCTCGGAAAACAAGTAGTAAATGTGCCGTGTAAGAAAAGTAAAGAGTAAAAGCCATGCAGAACTGCTCTTTCTACTTTTGTCACTTGCAATGAAGCTAAAGAGCAGAAGACGTGCAGCGTTGTAGAAGACACGGGGTTATTTTACTCTCGCCATCCGGGACGTGCTGTGGCACATGAGAACTCTACTAAACCAGTCACCAAATACAAAAGTCTTCACTTATACCGAGAAGTGCGCGTGTCATAAGCACGATTTCTTGAGCGGGACTATATTAGTCGCGGAGGCAATCGGCTGTTGCGCTTCGGTCATCTGAGCGGGGCCTCTTCTTTTTTCTAAAGTTGTACCCGACTATAGGCGTGTAAGATAGTCAAGAACAAGAAAATTTCTGTAAGTCAGCCGTCAGTTTTCCCATCCAACGAACAGATCGCGTTTGTTGATTTCCCGTGAGGATGTGATGATTTTTTACATATACTACACACGACTTTCTTGATTACTGTCTAAATAATATTTTTCCTCACATAAAAGCTTTCATTTGTTAAACCAGCCCTTGTCGTGTATTCATTCTCGTGTATTCTTTGTTCGTGCGTTGCCCAAAAATGAACAGATTCCAAGTCGCTCGCTTTTCAATTTTTCTGCATTTGATAATCATACGTTGTTTTCGCACATAAAACCCATGAATACATTTCACCGTTTGATGAAAAACATGGCGTGTTGATTTTTTTAAAATTTCTCTTATTTCCTTCAAAGTGTACATACACAGTGCGCGGGAAACAATTAGGCACATTGCCGAAGCTATTATGTTCCTATATTCATGTACAATTTGCAGCAGTAAAAACGAACAAAACATTGTAGGTATTTCAAGCTACAACACATACAGCGTCTTTTTATATGTAAGTCATGACAATTGTAATATGACATGAAACAAGGACATTCCTAGGATATCAAACACTGTCACAAACAGTCATTTAAAGCAAATATTACAAATTCACCAACAATTATGATACACCCTAATGCTCAGCTCTATACCAGTTTTCATTTCACGATATATGGCTGGCGCGGACACTGTTGTGCGGCACGTTGCAAACGGCACTAATTGTTGCGCGACTGCCTCGCTAATGTGGAGAGGCGGCACGAGGGTGGCGCGAGGGCGCGATTTACTGCAGCCGCCGCAGACAAAACTCCGCTCACTCAGCACCTTGATGAACAGACGACACGTATAGTAAAGTGTCTTAGTTGAGCGTCTTTACGGTACACTCCGCTCCGAGTGGCCCCGTTAAGCCAAAGTGCTGCGGCGGGCGATTTTCATGTTGTAGTTATACGTTTAGCGTAGCGGAGCTGACCATACGAAGTTTCAGCACCGTCTGGCCAAATTCAAGGTAATACAGGAAAATAAAAACACCTCTTCTAACTTCTTGTCCATGAAGTTACCGGTCCATTTTATCCAATGGAAAATAAAGCGAAGTTTTGGGGAACGCCACGTGATAGCCAGCGAGCTTGCTTTCTGCATCCAATCCAATCCTTTCTGACGCCAATTAATGATAGCCATAGCGCTGCGCAGCCCGCTCTGCTCAGGCAACTTCTAAGCGGATCGTGTTCCTCGCTCCGCTAGCCCGCTTACGCCTAAGCCAATGGCGCATGCGCATTCGCGCTTCTGCTCCGCTCAGCTGCTGAGCGGAGCGTAAACACGTTCAATTAAAACACACTAGTGCCTCGCCCTCGAGAACGGAGCGGAGGCGAGCGAGCGCATCGAGGCGACGACGCGCGCTACTCAGGCGGCCATCGTCCATCATGAGCCGCACTACGCTTCTCACGCTTTCCCTAACCCTCCTCCTCCGCTTTCCTCCGCACGCTCCCTCGACTATCACCGTCTTTCATCCCCCGCTGCATTCCTCTCTTATTTCGCGGCGCTCGTTGACTTGGTTACGCCTAAGGACGCCGCTGGCGCCCAGCGCAGGAACGGGTACCTAAGTTTCGCGCTCTAAAATTAAGAAATATTGGCTCTCCCGTTATCTAAAGTACAAGTAAGCATAAAATGGCTAGCGGCAAAGCAAATCGGTTGGATATGATACTACCCACAATCCAAAAATGGGTGTAATGCGTCTTCGCAACGGCACACCCTACCGCACCGCACCCCGCCATAGTGTGCAGTAGTCCATATGAACGCAATAGTTTCCTGTCTCGGACAGAACCTCATTGCAAGTATTTTCTCGGTTAAACAGCCATCCACGGCGCAATGATGTGCCGGTGCGTCGCGGATGACCGCAATATATCGCGAAACGAAAACAAGTACAGAGCCACGCTCAAATTGCATTACGGGGTATTGTAATCTGTATATTTTACGAGGTTCTCAAAATAGTTCCGGTTAAGACCTTTGGAGAAAAACAAGTTACCCATTAACCTATAAATCTATCGAACTTTCCAGCTGGCTGTAGTTTTCCTGTAAAGCTAGAATGTTTGACCAATCTGGTGCTAAGTTTAACACTAAGTAAAACACAAAGTACAACACTTTTACTGCTAAGTATAACAAGAAAGCTGCGAATGAGAGCTCTACGCATTGGTCACGTTCCTTATATCTTAACACATCAAGTACATGTGCCTATGTTACACTACTATATGCCAAAATACTTTTCTCTTGGCTTAACTGCAAAAAATACATGTCTGGAATTGTTCTGGAGCCATAAATACACTACTGCCTTAGCACGGATAAAGAGCCGGCTGCAACTTGTCCGTGTCTTTTGTCTCCCTTTTTCATTTCATTTATTTTCATTTTAAAGGCCCGGAGGCATTACGTAAGGGAGGGCTTTAATTCTTGTAACAATGTTAGAACAAATGTACGGAACAGTAAAGAAAGAACAATAAACAAATACAAGCCAGGAACAATTGTGAAAAAAAGGGGAACATCGTGTTAGAGTAACGGTAGGTGGGATCGGTAATTAAACAGTGTGGTTATTTAACATTTCGCAGAACGTTTTACGGTCAGTGCATGACACGATATCTTCTGGCAGATGGTTCCAATGGGTTATAGCGTCGGGGAAAAATGAAGTGTTCATGGCAGATGATCGGGTGTTAATGTTTGCTATGGGACGACTGTGGCTTAAGCGAGAGGATGTACGCAAGGGTGGATTTAACAGGGGATGCCTGGAGTGTGCATGATAATAAAAGGTGGGAAGCAAGCAGAGACGAGAGATGATCCGGCGGGAAGCAAGTGATGGTAGTTCAAGTGTACGTTTTAATGCGGTTATGCTGGTATCACGAGAGTAAATGGAAGTTATAAACCGAGCAGCGCGATTTTGTATTGATTCTATGTCTTAGGTTCGGATCGGATCGGAAAACATTTATTGGGCTCAAGAAAAGAGATCTTCGCGGCTTCAGACGGCCTCTTCCATCTTCTGATGGATTCTTCTGTCTGCAATCACAGGGTTGGTGCCCTAGTCCAAGGCTCCACTGAGTATGGCCAACCCGCGAGGCGCTTTTGGCCGTTCAAGCTTACGCTGGAAAGCATACTCTCCCACTGTTCCGCACTCGGGTTTTTAATCTTATAGATATTTGGGGACTCAATATTTTGACAGGCGCATGATATGTGGTATAGATCTGGTTTCTCTCCGCACCATGGGCACTTAGCCTCATACTGTGTAGGGAAAATTTTATTGAGAAGGTTTAGATTCGGGAAAGTACCCGTCTGCAGTTGTCGCCATGCAACAGCATCATCTCTGCTTAGATCCTTATCTGGGGGTGGGTACTTCAGTCTGACCCCTTTATAATAATTTAGGATATCTGAGTAGCCCATGGGTACTGACTCGGGTTCCTCAAGGCTGGATGTGTCGGACGCCCGGTTGGTATGCTCTCGAGCTATCCTATCCGCCTCTTGGTTCCCTGTTATGCTAGTGTGCCCTGGTACCCAGATTATGGTATGCTGAACTTTGTTTCCCGGGTCGCATGAGCAGAGTATGTGGCGTGCTCTGCGCCCAATTCTGCCGTTTGTATAATTACGGCATGCTGCTTGAGAGTCTGTTATTAATGTTAGGGACCTGCCAGATCGATAGCCCTCCAGTGCTGTCAGAGGTTAGATATGATTGGGAAGGGTGCCAGATAGATAACACATACTTTAACTGCGGACGTAGGAATATTACATATGCTAGCTTATTTATTTCAGGTGATGGGGCTTTCAGGTTGCGTTTTAAATATCCAAGGGTGCGTGAAGTATTAGAAAGGATGGCGTCAATATGAGTTGCCCCTGATAGTGTCGATGTCATGTGAACGCCAAGATATTTGTAAGACGGGGCATTATTGATAGGAGCTGAATTTATGGTGTAGGCGTGACTGGTTAAGCTGTGGTTGCGGGTGAATGACAGAGCTTTGCATTTACTAAGGTTAAGCGGCATGTACCACTTGTCGCACCATACTGCGATGGAATCGAGATTCTGTTGTAGTTCGGTGACGTCATTCGAGCCTTTGATTGGGGAATATAGGACACAGTCATCCGCGAAAAGACGTAATTTATTCTTAATGTTAGCAGCTAAGTCGTTGATGTAGATGAGGAAAAGTAGAGGCGATAAACCAGCGCCCTGTGGCACACCCGATGTTACGCTACCAACAAATGAATTATGGTTATTTGCAGACGTAAACTGTGTGCGCCCTTTTAAGAAGTGTTCAAGCCAGGTAAGCAAGCTATTTGGGATTCCGGTAGATGCGAGTTGTTGAAGTTGGCGATTGTGGGAAACGCGGTCGAATGCTTTCGAGTAATCCAAGAAAATGGCATCAATCTGCAAATGAAGGTCCATGAAATGCAGAATGTGATGGGTGAACTCGGCGAGTTGGGTCTCGCATGAAAATAGTTTTTTGAAGCCGCGCTGGTGAGGGTAAATGTTGCAGTCCGTGTAGGACCATAATAATAATACCTTTATTCATGAAATATGCAACCTCAACCTGATTTACTGTCTTTAGGTACTTGTGCTCTGAATTTCGAATCTGTGACGTTTATTATGTTTTAATACTTATCATTGTTATTAGCATCGTCATTGCAAGCCTGTACAGCAGTGTTATACGCGAAAGTCATATAGGGTAAGATCTCGTCCCACGTCTTGTGCTCTACGTCAACATACATGGAGAGCATATCAGCCAGCTTTCTTTTAAGACGTTCCGTTAATCCGTTGGTTTGAGGGTGATACGCAGTGCTCTTGTGGTGAGAGCTATTCGTCAGCTGGAGAACATCCTGCATAAGTTCCGCTGTAAATGTTGTACCGCGGTCGGTGATGAGAACAGACGGTGCACCATGTCGTAGGGACGACGTGGCGTACAAGGAACTTGGCCACTTCATACAAATTTGCTTGCGGAATAGCTTCGGTATCGGCGTACCGGGTTAAGTAGTCGGTAGCGAGGACAATCCATCTGTTGCGCGAAAAGGTCACTGGGAATGGCCCAAGTAAATCTATTCCTATTTGTTGGAACGGTGCTTGAGGAGGGTCCACAGGATGGAGAAAGCCAGCCGGTTTAACTGGTGGTTTCCTGCGGCGCTGACAATCGCGGCAGGTCTTCACGTACCGTTGCACACAAGAATAGAGCCGGGGCCAGTAATACTTCTGTCGTATCCTTGCTAATGTCTTAGTGAATCCCACGTGTCCCGCGCATGGCTCATCATGGCAGGCTTGCAAAATGTCTTGGCGTAACTCCGACGGCATGACGAGGAGGTACGAATTGGGGCCGTTTCGACAGTTTTTCCTGTAAAGGACGTTGTTGTGCAAGTAGTATGATGATAAGCCGCGCACGAGCGAGCGGGCTAAAACACCTTCTACTCCTTGGAGGTGCTCGATCCGCGGCAGCAACTGAGCGTCAGCGCGCTGGTGCTCAGCCATCTTTATGGCGTTGATAACGCCGACCAATGGCAAGTCACGGTCAGGGTCCGAGGACGTCGTAGGGAATGGTGCACGTGGCAGTCAGTGTCACTGTGCTTTCTTCCAGATCGGTAGAGAACTGTAATGCCGCACTCTTGTAAGCGCAGGCTCCAGCGGGCTAGTCTGCCTGAAGGATCCTTGAGGTTGGCAAGCCAGCAGAGGACGTGGTGATCGCTGACACCCTTAAAGGGTCTACCGTACAAGTAGGGTCGGAATTTACCAATTGCCCACACAACCGCTAAGCATTCTTTTTCAGTGGTTGAGTAGCTTTTCTCAGCCTTGGTGAGACTGCGGCTTGCATAAGCAATAGTGTGTTCCACACCAGCTTGTCACTGCACAAGAAGTGCGCCGAGACCCGCGTTGCTGGCGGGAGTATGAATTTCAATGTCAGCGTCTTCGTCAAAATGAGCAAGTATTGGGGCCGCTTGCAAACACTTGTGCAATTCATTGAACGACTGCTGCTGCTCGTCCGCCCAAATGAAAGGCGCATCGTAGCATGTAAGCCGTCTCAGAGGCTCAGCAATTCTCAAGAATCCCTCGACAAAGCGCCTATAATATGCGCACAAACCAAGGAAGCGTTGGACAGCCTTCTTTTCTGTGGGTGGTGAAAACTCGGCGACGGCAGCTAGCTTGTCGGGTCTGGTCGGACGCCTTGAGGACCAACGACATGGCCAAGAAATTTGAGCTCTTGGAACCCGAAGTAGCATTTTTCAGGCTTGATAGTGAGGCCGGCAGTATAGATAGCAGTGAAGAGACTCGAGTCGTGTGAGATGTTCGTCAAACGTGCTCGAGAACACTATGACGTCGTCCAAGTATACCAGGCAGGTTTGCCATTTGAGATCAGCAAGCACGCTATCCATCATCCGCTGAAAGGTGGCAGGTGCGGAACAGAGACCGAAAGGGAGAACTTTGAACTCATAAAGCACGTCAGGTATCACAAACGTTGTTTGTTTTCACGATGCTCTTCATCAACTTCGATTTGCCAATACCCTGAGTAAGATCCAACGAAGAAAAAAACTTGGCATGTTGTAGACGATCCAATGCGTCGCCGATGCGTGGCAATGGATAAACATCGTGCTGTGACACGGTTCAACTTTCTGTAATCTACACAGAAGCGTAGTGAGTTGTCTTTCTTTCTGACTAATACTACAGGGAAGCCGCACGGGCTGGTGGACGGCTGGATCACGTCGTCTTGGAGCATCTCTTTCACCTGATGCCTGATCGCTTCCCTTTCCACGGGAGGCACTGTGTAAGGATGCTGACGAACAGGACATGCGGACTCGTCCGTAATAATGCGGTGCTTTGGGATGGACGTGCGCCGCACTTTGGATGACGTTGAAAAACATTCAGCCAATTCATTGACGAGACTCAGTAGAAGGTCTTTCTGATGGTCTGGCAGAGCGGCGTTGACGTGAATCCCTTCTTTTAAGCTGGGTAACTCAGATTGCTGAGACAATGCGGTTTCCAACGTGGATATGTCAGTAACATCAGGTATTTCGCGAAGAAATGCGATTGTCATTCCTCGCGGTACGTGCCGATACTCGTTGCTGAAGTTTGTTAGCAAAACGACTAAACATTTGTTTCACACCTGAAGAAGCCCTTTGGCTATAGAAATGTGTCGCTCAAGAAGCAGGGGCATGTTCGTCTCAGCAATTCCTTCGGCGTAGTCCTCCCTGTCGCATCGGACAAGACTAAGCACGCTGCTCTTGGGTGGCAACGTGACGTGATCGTCAGCTACCTGAAGCGCGATGTCACGGTCGTTGTCATTAGTGTTCGCTATGGCTTGCGCAGTAGCGAAGCTGACTCTAGACTCCCGCAGGGTGATGATGTCACCGTTGGCCTGAAGGAAATGCATGCCGAGTATAAGGTCCTGTGAACATTCAGGAAGAATGACGAAGTTGCCGATGTACGTGAAGCCCCGAATGTTGACTCGTGCCGTGCATCGGCCCATTGGAGTTATGAGACGCCCTCCTGCAGTACGAATCTGAGTTCCGGTCCATTGAATCGAAACTTTGTTCAGTATACGCGCGAGATTCTGGCTCATAACAGACGTGTCCGCACCCGTGTCGATTAACGCCGTGACTTCGTGGTTATCTACGGTAACTGATACGTCGCAGGATACTGACACGGAACTACACCGCTTTCTCTGCGTCTCAATTACACCATATCGTGGTCGTCGTAGTGGAGGATCTTCAGCGTTCGCAACGACAGCGACCTCCCCTCCGCACGTCGGTGGACTCAGTGTTCCGGCGAGGTTGGGCTGGGTGAGCGATGCCTCGTTGCTCTCGGCGTGAATAGGGGGCTTGAAGACCTGTTTCGGGCGGGTGACGGCGACCGGGGTTCATGGAATCGAGGGGCAAACGAGGTCCTGGCGTCTGCGGCGTATGCTTCAATCTCCAGGAGGCGTTTACCATTGCGCGGGCACGGCGCATTCAGTGAAAATCCACGGAGCCCAGCCCAGTGGTAACGACACGCCCTGTAGAGGTGATCGGCTTCACCGCAATGAAAACACAAGGACCTCAGGTCTGTGGTACGCCATCGTCGCTCTTGCGTGGTGGTCGTGTTTCAGCCATGAATGGCGTGCGGTGAGTCCTGAAGTCGCCAGTTGCTTGTTCAACGGCGCACACACCATGAAAGTCCGGGACGTCGCGCGCATTGTGAAAAGTCGGAGGCAACGAACTTCGCTCAGCTTCCGCATACGACATGCGAGGCTGTGGCTGCCGTACCTCGTGCTGTGGCGTCTCGTTTCGCTCCGGGACTTGTACTGCCTGCCTGATTTCCTCCCGGATGACCTCAGCCAGAGCGAGTCGCGGTACCGATACCGGAGCCACCTGAAGCCTTTGGAGCTCTTCTCGAACAACAAGCCTAATGAGCTCCCGACAGGCGTCGGTATTGCCAAAGGGTATAGCGAGAGGGTCACGCGATAGGGTCGACACGTCGCGGTTGTACTGCCTTGTTCGTTGCTGCAATGCCTTTTCCATTGATATGGCTTCCGCGAGAAACTTTGCAACGGTCTTTGGTGGGTTGCGTATTGGGCCACCGAATAACTCTTGCTTGACACCGCGCATCAAGTTGCTGAGCTTCCTTTCTTCCGGCATGGATGGATCCACGCGTCAGAATAGTCGGCACATATCTTCGACAAGCGTTGCGACGCTTTCGTTCGGCCGCTGTACTCTCGCCTGAATTGCAGATTCAGCTCGCTCCTTGCGATCTAGGCTGGCGTATGTGCCGATTAGCTGCCATCGGCATTCGTACCATGTCGATAGGGCCGCCTCACGGTTCTTAAACCATGTCCGCGCGTAGTCCTCGACGGCAAAGTAGACGTTGCATAGCTTCCACTCTGGAGTCCAGCCGTTGAATTCTACGACACGCTCAGAGTGATCGAGCCAGTCCTCAACATCTTCGAAGGTGTCCCCATGGAAGGATGTGGGCAGAAGGGTTAAAATCCCGGCCAGTTGGTTCATGCTTGAAAGGAAAAAAACAGTCAAAAAACAAAGGACTTGATAGGAGTTGATAGACCAGTCGTTGTGGTGTGACCTCCTCTTATCCTTTGTCTTTTTGACGGGTTTTTTTCCGTCAAGGATGGGGGATTCGTGGCTGGTTAAAGACGACCTCGGTCGGTGCGGTTGAGGAAGAAGACGGAACTGAGGTACTCATCCTTATGACTCGATTGGGTAGAGGCTCGTGCTGAGGTGGCAGTCCTTGAAGTCGACGGCTTGTCCGTACGTGAACTGGAGTCAGGTCAACCGGACTACGTACTGGGCTTTTAGGCGGCGTTCGATCTGGGAAAGGTAGCATGTCCGCTTCGAATGATCTAATGGATGCCGTTTACAGAACCGCGATATCTGTTCTTGATGCAGAGCTATTAGTTTGTAAACTTCGTGCTTCTATTTTTTTCAAGGTTCTGAATTTTTGAAAATATTTTTAACAAAATTCAATCCTAAATTAAAATTCTGCTTCCAACAGTCACTAGAATGTAACTTTCTCTCTCAAATGCAACAACTTTCATTAAAATCGGGGCAGGGGTTATCTCAGAAAAGCGTTTTTGCGTTTTTATATGTATTTGAATAGGCAACGTCGGAGTTGGGTTCGAGCTAAAGCTTGCTCTTAAGGCAAAACAAGCTACGCTGAAATGCCAAAAGAAACAACAACCTATATGATATTCCGACCTATAAACAAGTCCATAAGTAAAATAAGTGTCACATTTAAAGGACATTTTATTACACACGTTAGGGAAGAAAAATTTCTTGGTGTGTGGTTTCAGGAGGAATTAAACGGGAGCACTCATGTAAATCACCTGTTTGCCGCATTAGCGCGAATAGTTTGTTGTTTTTTACAAAACAGTACACTTAATCCCATTAAGGTTAAAACTAAGTATGTACTATGCACTCTTTCATTCTAAGGTAACTTATGGGATATTAGTCGGGGGAACAACATCGCAAAGAAATTACCATACACTTATACTATGCAGAATAAAATACTGCGTTGTGTCGAAAAGCACAGGGGAAAATTGCAAGATCTGCCAACTGCTCCACTGTTCATAAAACATTCCATGCTCAGGGTTGATCAGTTGTACTATTTTAAATTGTTCCAAGTAATTCAACAAAATAAATTATATGAACAAAGCCGCATCGAAAAACCATACTACTGTTTACGAGAACAAAGGATACGAGCACCTAAAGTAAGAACTAATTATGGAAAACAAAGTGCTGCGTGCCAGACACATCTTGTTTTGAATATCCTTGCAGATAGATTGAACTTTAAAGCTAGTGGTGCTGCATTAAAAAAAAAAAAACCAAGCAAGGAACTTATTATTTACCGCATGTATATATATATATATACAGTATCAACGTTAACTTGTGGATTTTTATGGCTCGACCAATGCTTAAATCATTCACGAAATAGTATTCTGAGTGTTTCCATGTATACTGTAATTTCATTGCATTGCAAGTTTCCAATTTGTTTAAAAATTTATTTTGTGTAGCTTTATATTTTGGCGTGCGCGACCTCTTCTGCATGATTATTTAAAGATATTACGTGAACTTTTTATCTTCTTTATGTGAATTGTTATGTGCACTCTTGCAAGTTGCTAGTTGTCCATTTTCCTGAAACTGATGTACTGAGATCCTTTCTTTTTACTCTGTTGAATTCAAAGCGTGTGAGCTGCGACTAACTGTGGAGGGACAGGGACCTTTGTGAGGCTTGATTGCACTTAGCCCCTCCCCTGCCCCTGCAGTGAGCTTTGTATATTGCTTACTGTAAATGAAATACTTACTTACTTACTTACTTATTTAAAAAAAATGGTCCACGTCAGAATTGACATTGCTACCCCCGCCCCAAATGTCGGTTGTGCCACATGCAAATTTCAATTTGGCCCACCCCCAAATTTCAACTTGATTCGTCCCCAAATTTCAGTTGGGTCACCCCCAAACTTCATGTTGCCCGACACCCAAATTTAAGTTGGCCTACACCCAAATTTCTTGTTGGCCCACACCCAAATTTCACTTGGCCCACTCTTTCTGTAAGCTTCCCCATGCATTTTCTAAGGAGCCTTATGTATGTTTATGGGTATTCTTTCTTTGTTTCATTCTTTTTTGCTTTAAATCGTTCTCTGTCGCTTAAAAGCTACCAATTATTTACATTTACACTATCTTAACGATTAAACGGTTTAACTTCGGAATTCACCAACCGTGGTTGCTTAGTGGCTATGGTGTTGGGCTGCTAAGCACGAGGTCGCGGGATCGAATCCCCGCCACGGTGGCCGCATTTCGATGGGGGCGAAATGCGAAAACACCCGTGTACTTAGAATTAGGTGTACGTTAAAGAACCCCAGGTGGTCCAAATTGCCGTAGTCCCCCACTACGGCGTGCCTCATAATCAGAAAGTAGTTTTGGCACGTAAAACCGCGTAATTTAACTTTGGAAATTGCGTGCTTTTGTGTAGAAACAAGGCATCACACTTATCGCGTGAAAGCCCTCGCCAAGGAATGCTTACGCAGTAATGAGAAAGAACTTTTTAGCGTAATTAATTTATTGGATTAGTAATTGATGGCCCACTCTGTGGCGCCAGTACTGCACTGCAACTCTTCGTTGGTGGTGTTTGTAGAAGCGTTGAAGCAAGATGTCGAGAAACAACTATGGTGTTGAAGCATGCCTATGAAACCACCGTACTGAGTAGCTTCCAAAGCTTTGAATGGCTTTAATCTTACAGAACAAAGATGGTGCTTTGAGGCATATATAGCCAGGGCCCAATAATACAGACAATGGGGACGATCTTAATTCATTTAGATAGCAATTACATGCGCGCTCATGGGCT